>NW_027282208.1:0-35000 GCF_046629955.1 Centroberyx affinis | reverse complement strand
ATGTTCATTTTTTATTTGACCTTTTTTAACCCACTGAGACCAAGAATCGCTTTTTTATTATGGAGCAGAATGGGCCTTCTTCTCATATTTGTTATTTTTATTCTTTATTTTAAAAGTCAGGAGTCACAGGAGGGAAAGGTCTGGCAGGATCTGACACATCAGGGACTGAAGCACTTTGATATGTTTACAAACAGTAATAAGTAAACTTTTCCAAGGCCGACCTGATCGGAAGACCAGCATCAAGACGAGACAGTCATGTTCATAAATCAATAAATCAATAAATCAATAAATCAATAAATCAATCATCTGTTCTGTGATTCCAGGCGGATCTCCTCCTGCTGTCCAGCAGTGAGCCACTCAACCTGATCTACATCGAGACTGCAGAGCTGGACGGGTTAGTGTGTGTGTGTGTGTGTGTGTGTGTGTGTGTGTGTGTGTGTGACATTGGGATCTGAGCTTGTTTATCATGCACACTGTTATTCACATTCTCCCACTTATTTACTTTACCTCTTCCTCTCTCTCACTCTCCTTCCTCATCACCTGCTTTCCCTATTTCCCTGTGTTCCTCCTCCTCTTCCTCATTCTCTTTCTGTTGCTCTTCATCCTTCTCTCTTCATCATCTTTGTCGGTCTTCTTCTTCTCCACTTTCTGCTCACTTTTCTCTTCTTCCTCCTCCTCATTCTCTCATCTTCCTCATCCCATCTTCCTTTCTTCCGCCTCCTACTCTTTATCTTTCTCCTCTTCACTTCCTTATCTTCTTTACCTTTCTCCTCCTCCATCCTCCCCCTCCTCCTCTTCCTCTTGCTCCTGCTTCTTCTCACCCCTTCCTCTTCCACATTGCCGCCTCCACCTCTTCCTCATCCCTTCTCCTTCTCCTCCTCTCCCCACCACTTTCTCCTCTTCTTCCTCCTCTCCTCTCCTCCCTTCCTCTTCCTCCTCCTGTCTTCCTCTTCCTCAGAGAGACTAACCTGAAGGTGAGACAGGCTCTGACAGTTACAGGAGACCTGGGAGACACCATCGAAAGCCTGGCAGCCTTCAACGGTGAGACTGCTGGAGGAAGACCGACTTTGGGTTTCTGTGTGTCTGAAATTGCCAACACACACACACACACACACACACACACACACACACACACACACACACACACACACACACACACACACACACACACACACACACACACACACACACACAAACACATACAAAGCAGTGGCAGTAGCCTAATGGTTAGAGAGGCAAGCTTAACCTCCATAATTGCCTCGGTGGAGCTGCACCTTCCCAAATATAAATGTCTATAACTTAATAAGGCTGAAGCATAGATTAATAAAGGTTTAAAAAGACAATTGCAAATGTACACACAAGCCAATGCAGTTCCTTAACTGAGCAATAGTGGGATTCTGCTTCCTCATTGGCCGACATCAGGGGAGTCAAACTCATTCACAGTGACAATGAGAAATTGGGAATAAAACGTTCAGTCAAATCATATATCATATGTATGAACAGAACTTAACACATTTGCAATTTGGTGGATGCTTTTATCCAAAGCACTGGACAGCATGAGTGAGTGCTACATTTTCAGCGTGAGTGGCCCCAGTGGAAATTAAACCCCTTAACCTGTTAGTGTAAATATCATGCTCTACCAATGGAGTTATACTGGATGTGACAAAATTTAGACGATACAAACAGATGGGATGAAAATGCTTGTGAATTTTAGATTACCAATGTGATAAGGAGCTGTACTGACTTAAATGTGAATATGGCCAAGATTCACATCTGTTTCTTTTAAGGTACTTTTCTTTCATTTATTTATATATTTATTTATTTTTTATTTTTATTTTTATTTTGAGACTCCTCTATGTGGATGCACATGATGCCATGATTTATAATTTTTATGTATGTTTGCCGAACTGTGAATAGTTCCCCTTTAAATTATTATTTTGGTTTTTTTTGTATTTCATGTTGTTTTTGTTTTCATTTCCTGACAAAGCAGCTGTGTACAATTCAAATGTGCACAAGTAGAAATAAACACTTTGTTCAAAAAAAGAAAATGCTTGTGAATTGAAATTAATAATGATGATGATTATCACTCAGTTTTTCAATTCACAAGCATTTTCATCACATCTTTTCACCACGTTCCACTCCTCATATACACCATATTTTTGCACATTATTTTTTACTCCTCTCCATTGATTCTTTTTATAATGGGTATAAGGAAAGCTTTGTTATTCTGAGCACCGACTCAAACCCCTCTGTCTGTCCTCGTCCTCCCTCAAGGCGAGGTGCGCTGTGAGCCGCCAAACAACCGGCTGGACCGCTTCACAGGAACACTAACCTACGCCGGTCAGAAATACTCCCTGGACAACGAGAAGATCCTGCTGCGAGGCTGCACCCTGAGGAACACCGACTGGTGCTTTGGACTGGTGCTGTTTGGAGGTGAGGAGGAGTCTGATGAAGATGTTTGGAGATTTCTTGGGTTGTAGATTCCTGGTCCAGAGCTTTTCACAGGCGCTGGTTAGAGCAGGAATAATAATCCATAATAATCTACCGCACACTGAAAGGCTTCGGGTATGTCTCATTATTTACAGTGACAACCTTTGCAGAAGTTCCCCCTTCATGCGTTTACCCGGCTTCTATCCTGGATTAACACAGAAATTCTTTCTTATACTGTAGAACCAAATTTAACACAAAAACTAGGTCTCTCAATATTCTGGTTACCAGACCATTTCTTGTAACTTGCAACACCTCAAGTGTTTTGGGTGGAGCAAGCATGCAGTAAAAAAGTGGGAGTGCTACAATGGCTTGTATGAAAGTTAATGAACATGTGTCTGAACTCTTAAAGTGTGTGGTATAATGATTAATAATAATTAATCATTGTTGGAATATTTGTAGGTTCTTTTATATGCCTTATCAATGCCCTCTGCTGGTCAATGTATAAACTACATCCACATACAGAAGCAGAAATATGCAGGTAAAGGCAAACTCACCATAATTATTCTTATTATAGATATCTATTTGGCATTCAGTTTGAATGTGGCAAATTTTTCCCTCATATTCCAGTTCAAACCTTTATTGTCCCTAATGGGAGAACTGAAGGCATACAGCACAATTTACAATCATAATAAATAAATACAGAAACACACATGACACATTGAATAATTAAAGCAGTAGACTGACTGAATGACTGAGATAATGGAGAGTCTGTCTGTTCGCGTTATGCAAGTTTGCTTCATGTGAGATGAACAACCTGTTAGCTTTCCCGACTTTCCAACCCTTTACATGATGATTCACTTCTGGATAATTCCCCCCCCCCTCATAAACTGATAGTTTTAGTTCCTAGTTCCAGCTACTTCCTACTCATTGTTACATTTACATTTCCAGTATATTTCCTTCAGCTGACAGGCTTATCTAGAGTGACTTGCAAAGAGTATGACAATGATTTTAAGTAATGAGGTAGTAAGGAGGATGTGAATCAGAGCCCTGACAATAATCTTGTGATAGTAGAATGACCATGCCATGTACTAGAAATATTAAAAATGAGAGCTTATACGAGAGAGGGTGACGTCTTACTAATTTCTGTTCCTCTTTTGCAGGTCCAGAGACGAAGCTGATGCAGAACTGTGGGAAAAGCACGTTCAAGAGGACCAGCATCGACCGTCTGATGAACGTCCTCGTCCTCTGTGTGAGCCTGCCATGTCACTCTGCTGTTTTATCTGGCCTCAGTGTTGCTAATAGTTCGTATTTTGTAACTGGAGGTGTTCGTTACTTGACTGAGTTGCCATTGAAGCTATGTAAGCGGTGCCTGCTGCTAGGGCTGGGCGATATGGTTGAAATCAATATCATGATAATCATAAGGATTCTTCTCGATATCAATATATATCACGATATGGTTCATGTATGCAAAATCACGTTAAATAATCAAATTAATGTTCATCTCATTGAACCGAATGGTAATGTTAGGTGTGGTGTCAAACGAAACTGAAATTTTCAAATAATATTCCTACCATACCTCATTTTATCAGAGTTTTTATGTAAAATTTGCTTGTCATCATCAATTTAGACAGCAGAAATGTGTGTCACAATATTAAAATATCTTCATATCATCACGATATGATTCCACTGAAAGACGATAAATGATAATATTGAATTATTGCCCAGCCCTACCTGCTGCTATATCACTTTATGCCTTGGGAGAAACCCATACTACAACATTTAAAGTGTTAATCCAAGGCATTTTCATATAAATAAATGTCAGTTTTCCTACTGTCTATAGCCGCTTCATACAACACAATAGTGATTCAGTACCCAGTTCATGAAACCTTTTACATTTGCTGTTCTGAACACTCAGTGTTGGGTAAGTCTTTCCCAGGAAAAATCCTCAGCCGCAAGAGGAAGTGATGCGTTTTATGTTTCCGGCAGCAGCAGCAGCGGCTTGATTGGAATAAACAGAAGAAGAACTGAGTAGTTAGCATGAGCAGCGATAGCCGCCGTGGACCAGACAAAGAAAAGAGCGGCACCTACAGAAACTCAAACTGCATCAACAGAAAATCCAAGGGAAAGGATGTCTAAAAAAAAAAAAACGAGGATCTCGCAGATTACCACTTAAAGTACAAAAATTATCAACAATTAAAGTTTCCACACAACATTTTAGTGACCAAAGAAACCTATGAGAAACAAGTCTGGCATAAGATTTTCAGCAAAATCCTGTAAAATCTTCTAAAATCATTCAAAGTCATTCATTGGGTTGACAAGCTTGAGTTTAATTGGCTCAAGAAATCACTTTCAGCTATTGTATGTTGGGGTTTTGTTGACCAGTCATTCTTTATAGTTTTTGATCTGGCACATTTGTGTTTAAGTGGGGTGTAGCCACTTTTTTACCTCCAGATCTTCCTTTGACCCTTAACCTTCCAACCCTTACTCCCTTATTTCCCTCTGCAGATTTTTGGGTTCCTTGCCTTCATGTGCACCATCCTGGCCATAGGGAACGGGATCTGGGAGCTGAACGACGGCTCACAGTTCACGGTCTTCCTGCCCAGGCAAGAGGGCACCGATGCTGCCTTCTCCGCCTTCCTCACCTTCTGGTCCTACGTCATCATCCTCAACACCGTGGTGCCCATCTCTCTCTATGTTAGGTACCTGTGTGTGTATGTATGTGTGTGTGCTGGAGTCAAAATGTTTAGGTTTTGGTTGGAAAAAAATAGAGAAGCGATCCAAGCTGCGTGGGTGAGACGAGGAAACCACAAAGGGACTTATGAAAATATAGAGAGAGAATAAAAATCAAGATGACGAATAGAGACACCATTGAATTTACCAATACTCAGGATCTGATGTGACTATCTCTCTTGCTATTTAGGTTGGATGCCTATGTAGAAATAGAGCTTGGATATTAGAGGAAAGGGAGGGTGGGTGAGAGCAACAGAAACCAAATGACATCAAAAGTCAAGGGAGAACGGTACAAAGTCATTGCCTTGCCATATTGCCCTGCATCAGATGATATAAGTTTCTTCCCAATTCCTCTATCCTCTATCTCTGACAGTGTGGAGATCATCCGGCTAGGGAACAGCTTCTACATCGACTGGGACAGGAAGATGTACCACGCGCGCAGCGACACCCCCGCCGAGGCTCGCACCACCACGCTGAACGAGGAGCTGGGCCAAATCAAGTACATCTTCAGTGACAAGACAGGGACGCTCACCCAGAACATCATGACCTTCAACAAGTGCTCCATCAATGGCAAATCATACGGTGAGATCCAAGAAATGGACCTGTGTGTCTGGCTATAAACCTCAGTACACTTGAAGATATCAGCATTTGTAGATCTAGCTACAGAAACTAGGGGTTCATTGAGGGCTCTTCTAAGATCCAGTGAGAGCCACTAAGCACCTTAAGGTTCCTCACCAGAAAAATATACCTAAAGAGATTCTAGAGGAACCCCGTTAGGTTAGAGACTTGCTGAAGGGCTGTCAGGGCTCATAAACCCTTTATGAAGGGGTTCCTCAAGGAGCCTTCTTGGGTTCCCTTATGGTTGTAATTTGAGAAACACCTAAGGGTTTTTCAAAGCCCTTTTACTTTTTAGATGGAGTGTAATACACAATGACCACTGATCTCATATACACACACACACACACACACACACACATATATACAGCACTTCTGAGTTGCATATCTATATCACATGCAGATCATATATATTATTGTAGTATGATGCACATATTTGTACATAATTCTTATTTCTCTTATTTCTATATTATTATTATTATTATTGTTATATATTGTAGTATAATGCACATATTTCACATATTTCTTATTTTCTTATTTCTATTTTTCTTATAATTTCTCTATGCTTATATATATTTCTCTTCTAGAATGTGAGCAACTGCAATGTAACCCAATTTCCCCTTGGGGATCAATAAAGTATTTCTGATTCTGATTCTGATTCTGATCAACTGCTTTCTTCTTCTCCACTCCAGGTGATGTGTATGACTACACTGGCCAACGACTAGAAATTACTGAGGTGAGCTGGACTCTTGTGATGACAATGTGACTATACTATGCACTATACTATACTATACTGCACTATACTATACTATACTATACTATACTATACTATACTATACTATGCATTCTGATCCACTGCTCCCTATTCAGATTACAACACTGTTCTTGATCTTCTACTTAACAAAACTTCAGGCCTGATTGTTGCCTATTGTTATATTGTGACAAGGGACATAACGACCATGTAGATTAGATTATATGGGATTTCATAAGATTAGATGAAACTTTAATGATTTACTCTTGAGAATATTGGGCCGTTGCAGCAGTAAGTAGTGTTGGGATACATTGATGAAAAGTAGGATATAAATAAGAAGAGATCAACTTAAAGAATTATCATAATTAGCCCTTTAGTTCATTTGGGTAGGGAGGAGGAGGCAGTAACATTAAAAGTCTTCCAACATGGTGGCGTGTCCCTTGTTACCAATGGCAACCATTCTCCTAACATTGTGTGCAGGCTTCAGTAATGGAAGTTTCATCTGATTAAGGCCAGACTGGGAAACTCTCTCTCTCTCTCTCTCTCTCTCTCTCTCTCTCTCTCTCTCTCTCTCTCTCTCTCTTCCTCTGTCCCTGTTTGCTCACTCTCTTCCTCTCTCACTCCTCCCTCCTCTCTTCTCCTCTTCCTCTCATCAGCATACGGAGACGGTAGACTTCTCCTTCAACCCGCTGGCCGACCCGCGCTTCACTTTCCACGACCACGCCCTGGTGGAGGCGGTGAAGCTGGAGAACCCAGAGGTCCACGCCTTCTTCAGACTGCTGGCCCTCTGTCACACCGTCATGCCCGAGGAGAAGAATGAGGGTGAGGAGAGAGGAGGGTGTGTGTGTGTGTGTGAGAGAGAGGGTGAGAGAGAGAGAGAGAGAGAGACAGAGAGAGACACAGAGAGAGAGATAGAGAGAGAAAGAAAGACACAGAGACAGAGAGATAGAGAGAGAAAGACACAGAGAGAGAGAGAAAGACAGAGAGAGAGAGAGAGAGAGAGAAAAGACAGAGAGAGAGAGAGAAAGACAGAGATAGAGAGAGAGAAAGACAGAGAGAGAGAGAAAGACACACAGAGAGAGAAAGACAGAGAGAGAGAGAGAAAGACAGAGAGAGAGAGAAAAAGACAGAGAGAGACAGAGAGATAGAGAGAGAGAGATGGAGAGAGAGAAAGACAGAGAGACAGAGAGATAGAGAGAGAGAAAGAGAGAGAGAGAAACACGGGCCGGGTCTTTAAAACCAAGTGTTAATGGAGCTCGGCAATGTTTTATTACCCAACAAACTAATGCAAATCTAATGCCAGTAAAAGTGCAAATTAGTGACTTAATCACCCCAGTTGTAATTTTTCAAATTCGGCTAGAATCTATTCAGTAGATTTGTCTTATTAGGCGTTTTATGTTTTATGGTCTCACTTAATTACCAATATGGAAGGAACAAGCTACAGTAGAACAGATGCAAGAATACGTCTAACTCCACTTACTCTTTGGTAAGTGGTTTGAAGGAGAACGGAATGGTTTTGAAATTAAAAGAAAAGCAACAGTTTTATTCAACTTTGCCTAAACCTGAAAGCGTAATCATTGTTGTCTTAACTCCAACGAGAACTTGTGGAAGGATTCCTCTTCCTCCAATGACAGGACATGACATCATTGCTCCTCCAGGTGAGCTGTTCTACCAGGCCCAGTCTCCGGACGAGGGAGCGCTGGTAACGGCGGCCAGGAACTTTGGCTTTGTCTTCCGCTCGCGAACGCCGGACAGCGTTTCTATCGTGGAAATGGGAAAGCAGCGCAGCTACGAGCTGCTGGCCATCCTGGACTTCAACAACGTCCGCAAGAGGATGTCCGTCATAGGTAAAACATCCACTGGAAATAGACCTTTAATAGTTAGGATTAAAGGTTCCAGCTTTTTATTTAACCTTTATTTTACCAGGTAGTCACTTGAGATCAATGATCTCTTTTTCGTGCAAGACCTGGCCAAAATGGCAGCATTTAAAAAAACAAACATACAAGACACAAACACAGACAAGAACATAAAAGTTAATGAATATAAGTATAACACCACATTATACAGTGAAGCATCGACATTCTCCCATCTCATTCTTTAAAATGTCCATAATTTGAGCTTTAAAATCAGATATGGTAATGAAAGCCTGTAGTTTCAGAGTTTTTTGAAGTCCACTCCAGGCAGAGGGAGCAGAGAACATGACAGCTTAATGTCATGTCCCATAAAGAGTGCTGTGACAGGAGATTGTTCTTGTGTTGATGTGCACAGACTTGAACATTAGGCATAAGCCATTATAACTCTATAACTAGTGTAGCCCTGCAAAGGCAAAAGGCAGCAACTGCTCAGAATGTGAAACTGAGAATAAAGACTTTAAAGTAGTTTTTTACTGCCCAGACAAAGAACTTGTAAGATGATCTTTGAAAATGTGGTGATTTGTTGACTCAGAGGTTATTCCTTCTTCTTACTCTCTTTCTTCCGATGAAAATATTTTGTGTGTGTGTGTATACAGTGCGGAGTCCAGAGGGGAAGCTGTCTCTCTACTGTAAAGGAGCAGACACGATCGTCTATGAGAGACTGCACCAGTCCTGTAACAAGCTGAAGGACGTCACCACAGAGCACCTGAACGTCAGTAGTGTGTGTGTGTGTGTGTGTGTGTGTGTGTGTGTGTGTGTGTGTGTGTGTGTGTGTGTGTGTGTGTGCATGAGAGTGAGACAATTGGCAGAGTGAGACAATTTATTTCAACTGGAATATCCACACCAAAACACACTTAAACTGTCTGAACCTTGCCTGAATACTTGTATGATTGGATCCTCATTGTTGTCCAAATGATTTTGTCTACATTTAAGCCACATACTTCTTATGTCCTTCCTTCCTTTGTGTGTTATGTGTGTTTCTGTGTGTTTCTGCGTAGGCAAAGTTCATCCATGTTTACCCCATCCACCTGGGGACAGTTGTATAAAAAGCAGATTGGGGTTTTAGTTCTACAGATATTTCTCTGAGGCAGAGCCAAGGAGGTTCTATATTAACTGCTCAGGACATTGGTTGGGTTAAATCCCAATGGGCAGAGCAAAAGAACCACAGTTTTTGTGGGTAACATTAGATTAAAGCCCAGTGGAAACTAATATTATGAAGCCAAGCACTCTGGACATGATAAAGACTTTGACTTAAATCAAACTTTTGGCCTCAATTTGGTACATTTGACTTGAACATAGGTCTAAATTAAGCAGCATAGTAAACACTTAGAACAGCAGTGTGTACAGACCTAGAGTGATATTTCAGTGTGCTGTCTGTCTGCCCCCCGCCCCCCCTTCTGAATTCTTCTCTTGCCTCCTCTTATTTATCTCCTCATCCGTCTTTGTCTCTGTCTTGCTCTCCTCTCTCTTGTTCAGTTCAAGCTGCATGAAAGATAAACACACACCTTATCATCTCCTTGTCTGTTATCCTCCCTCTTGCTGTTTCTCTTTGACTCCTGGAGAATTATATACCAGTCTAAGGCTTAGATCAGTCTAAATTTATGCAACCGGACCCAAGAGTTTAACTTCTGTTTATATCTTTAAATACCATTAGCTTGTGTGTGTGTCTCGCTCCTTCCATGGTGTGTGTGTGTGTGTGTGTTAACCCATGCATTTATGTGCTTGCTGTCCTGCAGGAGTTTGCAGGGGAGGGCCTGCGGACCCTGGCCCTGGCCTACAAGGATCTGGATGAGGAGTACTTCAGCCAGTGGAAACAGCGCCACCATGAGGCCAGCACCGCCCTGGACGACCGGGAGGACAGACTGGACCAGCTGTACGAGGAGATCGAGAAAGACCTGCTGGTAGGAACAACCAAGGAAAAAAGTTGTTGCGTTTAGATAAAGCACAGGCAGGAATTAAATCACGGGATTTAACACCAAGTTAACTCTAAATCAGACAAAAACAGAAATAAGTGCTGAAACAGATTAATCACAGGCTGTAGATCATTAGATAGATCATTTCCTGACATCTTCACACATTTACTTCCCTTCTCACTTTCACAGCCAAGTCCCTCGATTAATATCATGTTGATGATTTTTCTGTATGTGTGTGTGTGTGTGTGTGTGTGTGTGTGCTTCCAGTTGCTAGGGGCAACAGCCATAGAAGACAAGTTACAAGACGGGGTACCTCAGACCATCGAGCAGCTCTCCAAGGCGGATATTAAAATCTGGGTGCTGACTGGTGACAAGCAAGGTACATTATCTCAGAAGAACACACCACATATATCACTAATTTATTAAATCCTATATAACTGTTTGCGGGGGAAAAAATCATTCATTATTCAGTATCTCAAATGCAGGAACCAGTCTGTAATTGTAATTTTGTCAACTAAGAACAGTTCTTGTATCATAATTTACTTTCATTTTTTGCAATCAGTAATCAAAAGAGTAGGTGTCATTTATTCAAATCGTGGATATCTTGTTTTGTAATGAAACTCTTTATATAATTCTAGGGCATAAAATATTCAAAAACATTTTGTCAGAGTTCACATTTAAGTTAGTTCACATTTAGGTCAGCTAAAGTCCCAGGCTAGTCTTAAGAAGTAGAAACAAAAAGCATTGATAGCTCTAAGAACTGCACATCAGTGGTTTTCAAGCTTTTTGACTCGCTCCCCTAAAAAAACAAAGCGGTCCCTCCTCGTGAAATAAATTTGTCCATTAGAGATATATTTTTTCAGATTCTATAAATTGTTGCACGAACCCTCAGAAACATCTTGCCATCCCCCAAGGGTTCCAGCAGGTTGAGAACCACTGCTGTGCATGGCCCATGTCTTTTATGTGTCCCATCATTCTCCTCATAATCTATATACTATATGGTCTTTTGAATGTATGTAAGATTAACATGTATGTTCTACTGTCTGTTGTATGTCCTGTGTTGTTCACTTGTACTGAATGTTACGAGTCTGTGTTGACTCTGTACCATGTTTACTTTTATGTACTTAAGTCACTATTTGAGTTGTCAATATGTCATCATGGCATCAATTCCACCAAGAAACGTTATTGCACTTGGTGAATAAAGTGAGTCTGATCGTAATCCTAAAGAAAAAACTCTAAAACTTAAAAAAATTACTTCACTGAATATTGTGTAAGTGCCATTGCATCATGAAAATCACCCAATTCATATCTGTGATTTTTGCCTTGTCACTGATTGTGCAACAGAAACTGCAGAAAACATCGGCTACTCGTGCAACATGCTGCGGGAGGAGATGAACGAGGTGTTCGTCGTGTCGGGAAACACTCCTGAGGACGTCGGGCGGGAACTGAGGTCAGAGGAAGTGATGTCATCAAACACTTACTGTCTCCATTACGAGAGAATAGGTGGTTAACATGTGCTTTATTGTTTTAACAAGCTGCTTCTTAAACATCTACATCGTTTTGTCTTTTCTTGCGGAGCAGGAATGCGCTGACCACCATGAAACCAGACGCAGTAGAGGATGCAGTCTTTCTGCCAGAGAGGACTCTGGGTAAAGGCGTGAGGGCGATCAGAGACGAGGCGGTGAACGGAGAGTACGGCCTCGTTATCAACGGACACAGTCTGGTACGTGATGAGAGGTTTCATTACCCTGGAGACCCTGTCCTTCATGGCTTTAAACACCTTGAGCTGTTAATACTAAAAACGAGGGAAACAAAGTGATTTTGCCTCGTCCCTTACATCTGTCAAATACCATACAAATCCATGAAGGACTACAGTATATAATATGGAACGTTGTCTTAAGCACAGCATAGGGAAGTCCATCAATGATATCTATGCTGTTCACTACAGCAGTGCTTCTCAACGTGGGGTCCGGGGACCACCAGTGGACCTTGAGGGGGTTCCAGGGGGTCCCCAGCAAATAAACAATATTCTCAGATTAGGGTCAGAGAGATAAATCTCAACAAATGGGGGTCCGTGGCCTTAATTTGTACTAAATTAGGGGTCTTTGATATGAAAAAGTTTGAGAATCGCTGCACTACAGTACCATGAAAAAGTATTCAGCGCCGGCTTGATTTTCTGCATTTTTATACATTTTTCCCTTTGATCTTGGTCAGAAGTTTGTGGTTTGTAGAAGATTATAAAGATAAAGAAAGTTGTTTTTTTTCTCCAAGTTATTTGGTTTGCACACAAACACACACACACACACACACACACTCACACTGCCCAGCTAACCAATGTAAAGCAGAACTAGTCCCAGTTTTTGAATACTTCTGTTAACAATCAGGTCTGATCTAGTCCAGTTCTGCCAAAAGTAAATCTTACAAACTGTGGCCCTCACCATCAGACGGGAACTTACAACATACACATGGTCATGCCAGGTCCCTTCAGTACATCTTAATGGTATTTTAGATGTGTAGACATTTTTCAGTCTCCAGCAGTAATTCCAGCCTGACATCATGTTTCTTTTCCCTCAGGCGTACGCCCTGGAGCGCAGCATGGAGCTGGACTTCCTGAGGACGGCCTGTATGTGCAAGGCGGTGATCTGCTGCCGGGTCACTCCTCTGCAGAAGGCCCAGGTGGTCGAGCTGGTCAAGAAGTACAAGCAGACCGTCACCTTGGCCATAGGAGATGGAGCCAACGACGTCAGCATGATTAAAGGTACCAGCTGAGTGATGGAGGGCAAGGGCCGGGTGGTGGTGATGAACTGCTCCTGGTAAAACACAAGAGCTATCTCAAAGTGCATGTTCACAATAAACAAAACTAGAATTTATAACCTCCTCTCCTCCTCTCCTCTCCTTGTCTCCTCTCCTCTCTCCTCTCCTCCTCTCCTCTCCTTGTCTCCTCTCCTCTCTCCTCTCCTCTCCTCCTCTCCCCTCTCCTCTCCTCTCCTTGTTTCATCTCCTCCTCTCCTCTCCTCTCCTCTCCTCTCCTTGTCTCATCTCCTCCTCTCCTCTCCTCTCCTCCTCTCCTTGTCTCATCTCCTCTCCCTCTCTCCTCCTCTCCTTCTCTCCTCTTCCCTCTCCTCTCCTCTCCTCTCCTCTCCTTTCCTCTCCTCCTCTCCTCCTCTCCACCTCTCCTTGTCTCCTCTCCTCTCTCCTCTCCTGTCCTTGTCTCCTCCTCTCCTCTCCTCTCCTTTCCTCTCCTCCTCTCATCCTCTTCTCTCCTTGTCTCCTCTCCTCTCTCCTCCTCTCCTCTCCTCTCCTCTCCTCTCCTCTCCTCTCCTCTCCTCTCCTCTCCTCTCCTCTCCTCTCCTCAATCAATACTCTACCCTTAATCTCTGCTACTACCCTCTCCTCTTTCGGATCTATTTAGACTTGTGTTGTTTTTTGTGCCTTGAGATAGAGCCAGGACACAGAATGAATAAAATATTACATGGGTCTATTTTTCTGTTTGCAGAGCAGAGCGATAAGTATGATTTTTAGACTAGGCTTTTAAAATGAAATTGCGAAAGTGGTGCTTGGTGTGGCAAAGTATTGTGTCTTTGAATCCTGCAGAAATTCTAATCCCTGTCCCCCCCCCTCCCAGCGGCCCATATAGGCGTGGGCATCTCGGGTCAGGAGGGCATGCAGGCGGTCCTGTCCAGCGACTACTCCTTCGCCCAGTTCCGCTTCCTGCAGCGCCTCCTGCTGGTCCACGGCCGCTGGTCCTACCTGCGCATGTGCAAGTTCCTGCGCTACTTCTTCTACAAGAACTTCACCTTCACCTTCGTCCACTTCTGGTACGCCTTCTTCTGCGGCTTCTCTGCCCAGGTGAGAAAGCAAAGAGATGAGGGGGGAGGGGGGGGTAGGAGTGGAGGAGAAGGGAAAGGTGGATGGTAGAGGAGTGGGAAGAATGGGAGGAGAGGATTGTGGGACAGATGGGACGGTAGAGTGGGGGTGGAGGGGTGTAAGTGAGTGAGTAAGGTTTGGGGAAGGATGGAGGGGGGAATTTGTAGAGAAGAGAGGCGATGCTAAAGAGTTGGAGGTAGAGATGGAAAAATCGTTTTTTTGAAAAATGAGGAGGAAGAGAGAGATATGGATTCTCTGTCTTTTGTCCCATAGTTTTGACTTTCCGTCTTGCTTTCCTTTCCAGACGGTGTATGATGAGTGGTTCATTACACTCTACAACTTGGTGTACACAGCATTACCTGTACTGGGCATGAGTCTGTTTGACCAGGTAACTGTGTGTTTATGTGTGTGTGTGTGTGTGTGTTTGTGTGTGTTTGTGTGTGTGTGTGTGTGTGTGTGAGAGAGAGAGACAGAGAAAGTAAAGGAAGGAGAAACAGGGAGCAGTTGATAATTATAATAATAATAAAGTTTATTTATATATCCCTATCTGTTTTACAAGCAGCACTAGGTCAGATACGAATACAAAGACGAAACTGAGAGAAAACAGTGAGAGAAATATTAAGAGCACACACACACACACACACACACACACACACACACACACACACACTGATGCAAGGAAAGTGAATTCTTGTAAGAATGATAATCTTTTATGGATGCTTTGGCAACAGGTTTCTCAAATTCCATGCTGATAAAATTGAATTTTGAGAATACTTTTTGAATGTCAGCATGCCTTAAAGGGGTCAGAGACACTAAAACGTGTTTTTTTTTAGATATTTACTGATATCTAGGTGCTTTTTTTGATCAACAGAAGTTGCTTGTCTTATTTGTAATGGGAGTTTGTTCCAAACCTTTGATGCATAAGAACAGAAAGCTGCTTCACCAGACTTTTTGTAATTCATTTTTGGGACATTTAGCAAGCCAGCACTAGACGACCTAAGGGAACAGTTTGGAACATACTCAGATAAGCAGTCATAGAGATATGAAGGTGCTAAACCATTTAGGGCCTTATAAACAAGTAAAAGAATATAAACAAATAAAAGAATGCACGTGTGCATGAGATCACGTCTTTAGTTAGACTCATAATCAGATTAATTTGATAGCCACCCCCCCTTCCACTCGACCGCTGCTCTCCATGCCCAGTGCGTTGCATTTTTTTCAAACTAGTGTGGTAGGCGGAGGGGGGACTGACACTCAGCGTCCCGTCAGCCTTTAAATCCGACCCCGCTCTGTCTCCCCCTGCTGTCCAGGATGTGAACGACGTGTGGAGCTTCCAGCACCCTGAGCTCTACGTCCCCGGGCAGCTCAACCTCTACTTCAGCAAGACGGCCTTTTTCAAGTGTGCCCTCCACAGCGGCTACAGCTCCCTGGTGCTCTTCTTCATCCCCTACGCCGCCATGTACGACACAGTGAGGGATGATGGGAAGGATATCGCCGACTACCAGTCTTTCGCCCTCCTCACCCAGACGTGTCTGCTCTTCACCGTCTGCATCCAGGTAAAGGGAACTTTTCTTTGGTCAACGATTCTTTCACACTGTCTGTTTGTCATGTTTGTTTATTTGTCAGGCTATGTTTAACATTTTATCACTTTTTAAAGCATATTTGCAGACAGGTCCTAATTTATTTATACTTGTTTCATTCTATTTGCCTTTATCAAATTTGTTTTTACCTATTTCATTTGATGGTTTATCAAATTATTTGCTTTTATTATTTATTTTTATTATTTTGATTAATGTATTTTTGTTTCATCATTGGTAAAGTGCTTCGAAATGATTGCGGGCTATAATTGTACAAACCCGACTGTATTTCTGTTATTCCCCTCTCTGTCTTTCTCTCTCTCTCTCTCTCTGTGTCTTTCTCTCTCTTTATCTCTCTGTCTCTTTCTGTGTCGTTTCTCTCTCTCTCGCTCTCTCTCTCTCTGTGTCTTTCTCTCTCTCTATCTCTCTCTCTCTCTCTCTGTGTCTGTATTTCTCTCTCTTTGTCTTTCTCTCTCTCTATCTCTCTCTGTCTTTCTCTCTCTCCCTCTCTCTGTCCAGTTGGGGTTGGAGATGTCCTACTGGACAGCGGTTAACACATTCTTTGTGTTGGGCAGCCTGGCCATGTACTTTGTTGTCACCTTCACCATGTACAGTAACGGCATGTTTCTCATGTTGCCCTCCTCCTTCCCTTTCATAGGTGAGTGGTGAACTCTCACTAAATGCAGTGGCTGCAGTTATTATGCCATGTTTAGAGAAATTCTATGTACATTACTTCTCTGTGTGTGTGTGTTCTTGTACTACTACTCTTAAGAGGACCAAATCATCCATAATGAGGACTTTTTGTTATTTTAGAGTTAGGCTTTGCAGTCTGGGGTAAGAATTAGGGTTAGGTTTATTTTAGGGTAAGGTTTAAAGGGCCATTAAGTAATCTATGGCCTTTATTGACCTCTATTGGTGACCAGTAGGAACATTGATAGATAGATAGATAACCCATTTTCATGTATGTATATATAATATTCTCAGGTAGGTATGCATGCCTGTGGGTGTGTATAGATGTTGTAAGTCTATGCATACCTGTTAACTGTGCCTTATATACTATTTATATTTTTGTATGACCTATTGCACATTTTGTATTTTCTAAAAATTCCAGTAAACAAAGTTGTGAAAAAAAAAAAGTTGCATTTTCACAATTAAATAATAAATAGAGACAGATCAAGATCAGAGCAAGACCCAACAGAAACATTTAGCGAAGAGGTAATATATATGACAATGCAAATAACTGTAATAATACTGCTTTGTTATTTGTTTATTTGGCTTGAGAGCAAGGGTTTTTAGGCTTTATAGCTGAAATGCCTTGCGGTCGCTCACTCATAGCACCATCCTGCATTCTTGAGCAGTTGAAAATGTAGGTGGGGGGAGGATAGGTGGGGGAGTGTCTTAAAATTTCAACAGGAGGGGAGACTTTGTTCTAAAACAGAGATTACAGTCCTGAAAGTGAGTTTTGAGATATATTGTGGTCACTTTTAATCAGACTTACTGCCCTTTAAGGTTAGGCATGTAATGGTGAGTGTTAAGGTTATAGTCAAGAAATTATTGTAGTGAGTAGAAAGTCCTCAGAAGTATAGTAATACAAACCTGTGTGTGTGTGTGTCTGTCCAGGAACAGGCAGGAACACTCTTAACCAGCCGAACGTTTGGCTGACCATCCTCCTCACCTCCATCCTGTGTGTCCTTCCTGTGGTCACTTACCGCTTCCTGTCGATTCAGCTCCGCCCCACCATCAACGATAAGGTACAGGTGTAGCCATTGTCCAAGTCCCACTTTTTTACTGTATGCATGCTGAGCTACTGTACAGCACTTTGGCTGAATTACCGATAAAAAACTTTAGGAAAATTCATTGCCCTATTTTTATTTATTGGAGGTTACAAGGAATGGTCTGGTAGCTGGTTGGTTTACAGTACTGTTACAATATTCTGATTCTTTAATGCCAGTGTGGCCAGTTCTAATGTACCATAGATGCAGGATAAATGCATGAAAGGGGACTGATACAATGGCTGCCACTGTAGGACCAACAGCTAACCAAAGTGTTGAGTCAAAATGGTATAAGAAAGTGTTTGGACAAGACAATGGGGGCCTCATGCAGCAACATTCTCTTAAATTTCTCTTATATTTTCTCTTAATTTTCTGTTAAGAGAAAAAATAAGAGAAGTCAACTCCAGATGCACCAAACGTTCTTAACCATCCAAATCTGCTCTTACCCAGGTGTGCTGGATGATGAATCCCACTTGATCATAAATTGGAGGCGCGTGGCCGATTGTTTGTTATTAGCATAGGTAACGCCCCCTAAACACCATATAAGGGCAGGTGTTGTGCCGTGTGCAAATACTCCGGCACATGGCCAAGAATTGGAGAGATGCCACCAAAAAAAGGCTGTAAGAAGAAGAACTTCAGCAGTAATGAAATCGACGTACTGTTAAATAAACGCAATATCATCCAAGGGTTTTTATAGTCTTAATTGGGATCAATGGACCAATAGTATTTCTTTAGCCCACAAATTTAATAATCCAATCATTAGAATTACTCTAAAACTTATAATAATCTAAATTTAATATTAGTTTTTTTATGTACCTCAAATTTAAAACGTATATTTCCTTGCGTTGGACAAACAATTTGTGGACTGTGAAAACGAGATGTTTTTTTCTTATCTTGGTAAGAGTGCTCTCGACCACTCATAAAGTTTTCTCTTACCTAAGAGAAGAGCAAAAATAAGAAAACATTGATGAATCCCAGAAATCAATGGGTACTAACAAAATAAGAACAAATCATGGATACGAACAAAAATAAGAGAAAATTTGTTCATATATCACTTCCTGCATGAGGCCCATTGTGTCTTTAACCCCCATCTTGATGTCTGTCACTGTCTGCCCGAACTTTCAGGTGATGTTCAAGGTGCGGCAGGCCAAAGCAACGCCTCCTCCTCCGCCTCGACGCACTCGCATCCGCCGCACCAGCTCCCGGCGCTCAGGCTACGCCTTCTCGCACGCGCAGGGCTACGGGGACCTGGTGACATCGGGCCGGTACCTGCGGCGCCCCGCCTTGACGCGGTCGTCGGGTTTCGCCCACGCTGGACGCACCACCACGGGCTTCAGTCCCATGGGACGATCGGCCGGCTACAGTCCTACAGGACGCCCCCAGAACGCCAAGATCGAGGACGTGGAAGTGACGTCGCTGCAGATGTACAGGACTGTCCGAGATCCAGCCTTTTGAGGGACGGTGGCTGAAATCTGAGGAGGTGTTGGAAGGACCAGCGGAGAAGATCTGGGACGCCAGCTGAACAATCGGATGTCACTGGCTGTCAGATGCGTCAAGCTCCCATGATGTACATCCTTGCCGTGAATAACTTGCTTGGGCTTTCCAGAGAACTTCATGTAAAAGGTTTTTCATAATCACTTGGTCTCTCGTCCGTCCAATCACTCAAGACGATTTTGAAGAGCGCTCGGCTTTTGCTCCAGGAATTTTACTTTATAATGTTTTATCAAAGGTAACTACCACACAGCATGTAGCCACTTTCGATGGGTACACGGACCACTTTGTATTCAGCAAACAACCGACCTGATAATGGACAACTATCCATGAGATTATGGCTCAAACATGTCTGACTCCGCGAGAAACAGCCTCATCCAGGGTTTGGTTCCAGATGGGAGACTGACCAAATGAAATTATTCTGGAATCAATACTAAAAATTCATGTTTTGATGGGAACTAGCCGAGTTGAGGGGTTTTTTTTGTGTTCAATCATTAGTTTTAGAAATTGAACACAATCTGTGTTAATCCCTGTAGGCAGAGGTGAATGCAAGCCTCGGGCATCAACTCCAGTTCAGGCAGAAGTTGATGGAGGAAGACAGAGTGTCATCATGTTTACAGACTACCCAAGGTCTATCACACATTCTTAACCCTGGGAGTCCAGATACATTGCAGGGCTTTGTATGGAGAATATCGCCAGCATCGCCAATTTGCATAAATGTTTTAATTAGCCTAAGCATTTTATTTTCCTATCTTTAAAGCTGTACTGGGCAACTTAGCACTTTGCCGGCCCCAAGTGGCAGCGGGAGATAACTGTTTGAATTTTTGATAGTTTGATAGACTTCATTACCCAGAGATTACGCAATGTGACATCAGTAAACTGCACACTCCTCTGACCTAATTCTTCTTCTTTGTGGCTGGTAGGGTTGGGGATGGTGAAGCAGGTTCAACCATCATTGGAGAGTCCAGCCTTCTCCGGATGTAGCGCTTGCTTGCTGTTGTTTGGGAGAAACTTTTGTATTTCCCTCTGAAGTTTTGACTCAGCACTTCCTGTGTACCGAGAAAATTTCCTGCCAGTGACCATAACCAATACCTGAAATTACAAATAGGGCAAATCTACAGGGTCTCGACTAGTCAGGATGGGACACGCTTTTCTGTGGCAGCCCCAATTGGTGATTTAAACTAATTAGACGGGTGTGTTTTTACATAAAAATCTTGCCTAATGCAGCTTTGATGATTTGTTGAGGAGCCTTGAATAGTTTCTCGAATGTGTCTTTAGCATTTAGGGTTTATATTTTGTGTTTTATGGTAAATTCAGGCATAACACTGCAACTGAGAGTCTCTAATTACCATAGCAACCGCTTGCTGCACAATTTCTGTGGACTGTCAACTGCTCAGCAGAGATCATTAGGACTCAAGTTTATACCTCATTTTACAATGAATTATAAATTCATTAGATATTAAATCACATGATGATTAATTATTTTCTCCAAATCTGTTTATTTGCTTTAAGAAGCAACAAACTAGCTTTCTATACAGGAAAGGCTTTCAGACAATCAGCATAGCTTGGTGGATAAAGTTTCTAACCAGCGTGGGAAACTAGTGGTCTAATTTAGCTGTTATCTGGCTCTCTGGCTTGAATCCTACTAAACACTCAGACATCTTTCTTTTTGAATATTGTATCAATTATTCAATTTATTTAAAAAATATCAGATATCACATAACTGCATAATGACTTGAGAAACCATAGAGGCTGCCTTAATTGGAAATTCCCTTATGGTGCTTTGTGGAACACAAAAACAATAATGATATCAATAATGTTCCATTAGCTGCAAGATAAGGATGGTGGAAAATTACTTTTATGCAACTCAGTCAAGGACTAGCAAAATAAACTAAATGTATCAGAACAAAACATTTTTTTTTTTTATGCAACCAGGCGGTTTTCCAAATTTGAACCTGTGGATGGCTGCTCGACATGCTCCTGTGGTCCATGGGATCAATCTTTAATTCATTATTTGGTGTTTGGATGTTTATACAAAATGGGATTGGTGCCATAATTATACAATAATAATAACAATATGTTAAATATTATGGCAAATGTTGGCCATAATTTTGCTTTTCGGTTTCTCATGGTATCCTTGAATGTACAGTTATTGGTTTTGGTTACTTGTACCGTTTTCGAGTTGAATTTAAACCAATAAGAAGGGACGACTGATGCTGTGACATCAGATGAAAGCAATCTATTGCTGAAGCCACTGTGGTGAATCTGAAGTGTTACCACAGTGTTATTCTGTCCAGTGCTGCCCAATATTGAATGTACTGTGTATTGGCTGTGAACCAAAGATTTTTGCAAGGTTTTTTATGTCATAGTTTACTCTAAAGAAAATTGATGCTCATCGGACAGAATCTGATGCTAGAGGTTAGCGTGGTGAAGCTGGCTTACACCATTGATCGTGGGCCTACTTCAATACAGGGACGCATTTAGTGTAATCTGTTCTTTGTGGAAAATGTTTTTAAGTGCAAATATACAGATGAAACATTGTAAAAGCCCCACTATTTACTTCATGCTTGTACAACGATTGCTGTACTTTGGCTCCATTTCCCAAGAGTAATGTTTGGGAAAATCAAGTTTTGCTCTCTTTTCAGCATTTGAAATCATGAGGAATGGTCTGGTATCTAGTCATTTGAGAGGCACTAGAGTTTCGTGTTACATTATGCTAATATGGTTATCCTCTGTGACATTCTAAGGAGCATTGCCTGCAGCACTAATGCAGGATAGATGCATTAAGGGGGGCTTCTACAGTGTCCACCACTGTAGGTATTTCAAGTTATTTTGTACAGTATTTCTATGGTACTTTAATTACCATTCCAAAATAAATTACAACCTTATTAGTAAATTCAGATATTTATCAATTTATAACTACTCTCTGTAGCCCTGAAGACTGAGACTGCAACATAATATATTTTGTAAACTATTTGATGACTATTACCTTAAACATGACAATAAACCTGGCGAATTATAGCATCGCTCTAATACAGACAAACATTTTGTATAATTTTGTACCTTAAAAATGTTTTTACAGTAATAAAATGATCTGAAAGGTCAAGAAGATATGTCTTGTTTGTGCAATTGTACTTCTTACGTTTTTTATTCCTTTTTTTGTATTTGGAGACCAGCCAACCATTTTTCTTTCATGGGACGATCAGAATGCAATAGCATTATCAACAACTGTTGGAAATAAAACAAATAATTGGAGAGTAATTCATATCTAATGCTGCTAAACAGGCCAGGGATCAGTCAGTAACACTGCTGGGACTGACAGGTCCGGGCTGTGAGCTTGAGAAACCTTGCTCTATCAGATTTTACACCCAAGGCATTTTAAAATGATTTTTAAGTTATGGAGGTCCAACAGCGTATCTGAGCATAGTTTCAGCATATTTCTAGGATGTGTTTGGAGTACAGTATATCTGGCACACTGCCACAATCTCTTATCTCTTATGGTGATAATTAGGACATGATGTATTCATCTCTAATTGATGTGGAAAGAGTACCAATATACCAAAGTATCGTTACAATGCTGAAATGTTACATAAGTAGAAATTACTGGTACAAAAATCTACGTAAAATAAAAAGTTGCCCATTTAAAATGTGCTATAATTCCCCAAAATGCACAGTCGTCAATTTAAAAAATAATGTTGTTTTTTTAATTATAAAAGCTGACAATTTGGAGAGTCGTCTTCAAAAGGTAAGCAAACTTTCAATGTCAGTATATTCAATGTGATTTCTACAAAGTTTCATAAGCTGAATGGTGTTCAACTGTGAAGTACAGTCTCTGCCTATGAACAAGGAAATGAAGCAGAAGGTTGTGATTGTGCTCAGTCAGATAAATGCTGCTGTAGATGCCGCTCTTAACCAGCAGATGGTGGAATAATCCTTTACAGCAATACTATCCCAGACAAACCAAGCAACTTCAGGTCTATGTTTTTCCTTAAGGCATAATACTGGCAAAGCCTGTAGGGCCAATGGGGAAAATGATCCATTATGGCTACATACATAACATACAAGATTTTATATTTACATCCATGTAAAGTATATACATGTAACATAATATGATTTATGAGCTGGACTGATCATCATGTTGAAGGTTTGGTACAAAAGAGGTGTACGTGACATTTTGGCTGAAAATGAGTATATCACTGGAAAGCTCTTGTTGAGCTCTATCTGAAGTTCAAAAGTAATCCAAAACACACAAGTGGAAACCCTTGATTCAGTTTGATCCGCAAATTTTCTGAATTTTAATCTCTAAAAAAAAGTATGAATAGGTCCTATATTATGTTTTAAATACAAAAGATGCAACTATTTCAAGTTTTGGTTTTGCTCTGCTATAAAATTAGGAAAACGGTCACTTACGCCTCCTTTGCTCTTGATGCACAAGGCTTCTGTGCTCAAACCAAGTCAACTATTTTGAGATCAAATGTAAAAGGAACCCGTATGAAGAACATGGACTAAGTTTTTGTAAATTCTTCAGGGTTATCAGTGCATGCTGTTTAAGAAATGCATGTGAATATGAAAGATAATTTGGGCTTTAAATGAATGTGTTTGTCAACATTAATTTAAAGCCCAAATTGTCTTTCATATTCACAGTGGCCAGAATTACTGGTTTGAAATCTACAGACATCACCCTGTAACCCCAGACTGGATCTGAATCTGGTGATAATGTGCTTTGTAAGTCACAAAGTAAATCATGAACTATCATTACGTGAGCTCTAAACTTATTAACTTGCTCCAGGCTTTCCTCAAGTCAACTTTGCATCAGTTTTTCTCAAGCTGCATTATCCACTTCTGGACACAACTGTATGCTTTTCAAAGTATTACAACACCTGTCACCAAACTGGTTCTCTCATTCAAGGTGCAATCCTTAAAGTGACAAACAAACTAAAAGCAGCTCAGCCAAGCTATGGTATGAGATTCATAAAAACACAGTTTCAACAGGTGCCTGTGAGAAAGCTAAATGGAAGTTTTGAATATATATTGTAATTAAAAATGGCCCTGATGTTTGTAAATCTTGGAATATACAGTATGCTGCTGTAGTGAGTTGTGCTAAGCTCATTGTCATCTCTAACGATCTCTATTGTTCAAGAGCTTACAGTATGGGTGTAAGCATAAATGATTTACTGAGAAACAAACTGCACAAATTAGAGCAGGGGGCCCCTGTCGACCTTTCGCTCTCTGAGACTCATTATGACATTGATTTGCATTGTACATGCTCACTCAAGGTGAAGTGTTACATGTTGGACCAGTGTGACCCTCGTATCAGTGTGACTCATAGCTGCCCTGGTCTGGTCACTTTCCTTTACTGTCACAATGAACAGACCTGAGACTAGTTAGTGGCAGGGAAACTGCCCCCATAGACATCATCCAGCTGGGCTCAGTTGTGATTGCAGCTTGGGAATTTCATGCTGCACATTAACAAGTGAAGCAAAGCTACTCAAGTGACAAAGACAAACAAAAAAAAAAGATACAGATAAGTCTAAAGTTGTTATTGTTATTGGGCCAACTACTGCTGGTCCAGCATTACATAATTGTAGATTATTAAAGAATATTGTGTCCCTATTCTATTGAGACATTTACATCTATTCAACTGATAACAGTCCGCTAGCCTGTTAACTCTTGTGAACAACAAATGTTGTGTGGTGAACTTGTGACAAACTATGAAATGGAAAGAATTTGACAATATTTCCAAAAACAGCCTTGAACTGAACTCCTACGATGATTACTCCAGCTCCTGTACTTCCACCTGTTTCTAATCAGCCCATTAGAAAGAGAGAGCAGTGATTGGCTGTCAAACCAGGTTAAAGTAACTGTACCAGTGTTTTCTGCCATTGAACTTGTGTGGAAGGACAGTTGTGGTTGTGTGGGTCAGCTGGAGATAGATAGAGGCTTTTGGGTTTGCATCTGTTCATAGCTCTGGCTGAAGCCATGGAATTTGTCATACGGTAATTTTCAAGGAGCCAGTCTATCTGATTTCACACAGACAGTCTATGCATCATGTTAAAATGTTTACACTGTCTAGAATGTTTTCTGAAGTGGTTGAGGGTATTTGGTCTAAATGTCAGTGTCTTGTCTAGGGTGGTGCTGCTGTCATTGCTAGCTGTTGGAGGACTTCAAGCAAGCATTAAATGTAAGATCAATGCATGTAACTTACAATTGTTCATGGCTTAAGACCTCACATCTCAAAATCCTATTTACCAAATTGAGAAACTGATGTTTATCTTGACAATCATACATCTCAATTTTTTGGTTTTGTCCCAGGGTTGAGAAATGTACCAAATATGGAGATAGTTTGTCACAAGACAAAATATGAGAAATTGCTCAGTGTAACATGTTTGCCTGAAACTGTAAAATTTGCATTTGATTGCAGCTTACCATGATGGCTTTGAGTCCTACTCTAAAAATTCTGGTGCCAATCTACTCGGTAGTTCAGGATACCAGCCTGACAACACTGGCTCTGATGAATCCTTAAGCAGCTTCCAGCCACTTACTAGCAGTTACGGATCAAATTCAGGTTCTATCAATAGTTACGGCCCCAGCAACTTCCCGAGTATTTCTTCTGACTATATGGCTGTTAAACCCAGTTTTGGAAGTGACGGCTCCTCTTCTCCCAATGGAATGGATTCCCTTAAAAGCTCTGGCTACTCTGACCAGTCAGATTCTTATCCTAGTTGGGATGGTGGATACAACCAAGGGGGAAGTGTTGTCACTTACCAACCTCAGCCTCAGGTGCCTAGCTACCAGCCCCAGCCTCAGGTGCCTAGCTACCAACCCAAGCACCAGCCTCAGGTGCCTAGCTACCAGCCCCAGCCTCATGTGCCTAGTAGCTACCAGCCCCAGCCTCAGGTGCCTAGCTACCAACCCAAGCACCAGCCTCAGGTGCCTAGCTACCAACCCAAGCACCAGCCTCAGGTGCCTAGCTACCAACCCAAGCACCAGCCTCAGGTGCCTAGCTCCCAGCCTCAGGTACCTAGCTACCAGCCCCAGCCTCAGGTGCCTAGCTACCAGCCTCAGGTGCCTAGCTACCAGCCTCAGGTGCCTAGCTACCAACCCAAGCACCAGCCTCAGGTACCTAGCTACCAGCCCCAGCCTCAGGTACCTAGCTACCAGCCCCAGCCTCAGGTACCTAGCTACCAGCCCCAGCCTCAGGTGCCTAGCTACCAGCCTCAGGTGCCTAGCTACCAACCCAAGCACCAGCCTCAGGTACCTAGCTACCAGCCCCAGCCTCAGGTGCCTAGCTACCAGCCTCAGGTGCCTAGCTACCAGCCTCAGGTGCCTAGCTACCAACCCAAGCACCAGCCCCAGGTGCCTAGCTACCAGCCCAAGCCCCAGCCTCAGGTGCCTAGCTACCAACCCCAGCCTCAGGTGCCTAGCTACCAGCCCCAGCCTCAGGGTCCTCAGTTGCCTAGCTACCAACCTCAGGTGCCTAGCTACCAACCCAAGCACCAGCCCCAGGTGCCTAGCTACCAGCCCAAGCCCCAGCCTCAGGTGCCTAGCTACCAACCCCAGCCTCAGGTGCCTAGCTACCAGCCCCAGCCTCAGGGTCCTCAGTTGCCTAGCACCCAGCAACAGTGGCCCCAGGGGCCAAGCTACCAGGCCAAGCCTAAACAATATGAGATCCAACGCTTTCAGCCAAGGTCCCAGCAGCCGAGCTACAAGCCCAAGCAGCCCCAGGTGCCGAGCTACCAGCCCAAACCCCAGCCCCAGGCGCCGAGCTACCAGCCCAAGCAGCCCCAGGCGCCGAGCTACCAGCCCAAGCAGCCCCAGGTGCCGAGCTACCAGCCCAAGCAGCCCCAGGCGCCGAGCTACCAGCCCGAGGTGCCGAGCTACCAGCCCAAGCAGCCCCAGGTGCCTAGCTACCAGCCCAAGCAGCCGAGCTACCAGCCCAAGCAGCCCCAGGCGCCGAGCTACCAGCTCAAGCAGCCGAGCTACCAGCCCAAGCAGCCCCAGGCGCCGAGCTACCAGCCCAAGCAGCCAAGCTACCAGCCCAAGCAGCCCCAGGTGCCGAGCTACCAGCCCAAGCAGCCCAGGTGCCTAGCTACCAACCCAAGCAGCCGAGCTACCAGCCCAAGCAGCCCCAGGTGCCGAGCTACCAGTCCAAGCAGCCCCAGGCGCCTAGCTACCAGCCCCAGGTGCCGAGCTACCAGCCCAAGCAGCCCCAGGTGCCTAACTACCAGCCCCAGGTGCCGAGCTACCAGCCCAAGCAGCCCCAGGCGCCTAGCTACCAGCCCCAGGTGCCGAGCTACCAGCCCAAGCAGCCCCAGGTGCCTAACTACCAGCCCAAGCAGCCGAGCTACCAGCCCAAGCAGCCCCAGGTGCCGAGCTACCAGCCCAAGCAGCCCCAGGCGCCTAGCTACCAGCCCCAGGCGCCGAGCTACCAGCCCAAGCAGCCCCAGGCGCCGAGCTACCAGCCCAAGCAGCCCCAGGCACCTAGCTACCAGCCCAAGCAGCCGAGCTACCAGCCCAAGCAGCCCCAGGTGCCGAGCTACCAGCCCAAGCAGCCCCAGGCGCCGAGCTACCAGCCCAAGCAGCCGAGCTACCAGCCCAACCAGCCCCAGGCGCCGAGCTACCAGCCCAAGCAGCCGAGCTACCAGCCCAAACCCCAGCCCCAGGCGCCGAGCTACCAGCCCAAGCAGCCCCAGGTGCCAAGCTACTAGCCCAGCAACAATTTTGGTTCTTATTCCACCTCTGCCCAGACTGAAGGTACAACCGGCAAAGTGGATGCAAATGGGTGAGTAAATCTTGGGCTCAGATTTTGACCTGGTTTTTCTTCATGTCAGTCTTTTGCCTGTTCAAGAACTGCATTAGCTGTTCCTGTGGTGTTGGTCTCATTCAGGTTTGGAATGGAGCCACCAAAATATGATGGCAGTGGGTTGGGATACAGGCCCAGCCAGGGGATTTCTGGGATGGCAGAGAAATGAATGGAAAGAACAGGCTACTGTTTTGTTATTGCCTGAATATTCATCTGGCCCTTGCCCTCTGCATTCTCCATGCAGATTCCAGTTAAACTGACTGCTCTTGTCTTTTCAGACCATACACCTTCAAAGGTGCTTCAAAGATTGCCTTCAACTGATGGGGCCAAGTTGAATTTCATCTTGTATGTGATGGTCTTTTGGAAAAATAAAATGCAATTGTATATTCTACCTTGGTGTGGGACCTCATTTATTTCTTCTTCAAATACTGAAGAGGCCATGTGACTGTTTACTTGAACCGGTTTTGGTCAACTGTGCAATTTGCTATACATGAATAAGAGATACCACTGAATTTCATTCATATGCCTAGCATGGTTGGTCTGCTTCAACATTCTTATCTCCAGAGTCTGTTTGGCCTGCCACTTTATGGTATAAGAATCTTAGTCCAGGAAGAGATCACATTTCAGGTTGTACACAGAAATTCATAGTGGACTTTACTGCATTCACAACATGAGGATGCTGTAAAATGAGCACATCCTCTACATAAGGTGATTGGGTAGTAGGAAACATGCAAGTGCACTCCACTTAAACTTGAGCCATAAGACAATTGTTCTGATTCTCTGCTTCCCTGTTGAGTCATTCTGTACTGTTTCAGTTGTTGGGCTAATTCTCAAAAGTTCTTTGACATGCTTGTGAGGCATTTATCATGTTACCCTTATATCACGCTAGTGTATACAATACTGCTCTTGGGGCAGGAATGGCGTACTGTAGGATTACACTTGATGTGTCACATTAGGGGTTTGTTTTAACGCAGGGGCAACCAGTGATGGTACCACTAAAGCAGGTAGTAGTTCAACAGCTTGCTCAAGGACAACCTTTGACTTTGTGGTTACAGAAAGCTCTAATGCTGCACTACTTATCACATGGGGAAAGAAAATGGATACAGAGCTTCCTACTTCAATACTGTTCACTTCAGTTTTCAGGTTATAGGCTAAATGCTATTAGAAATCAACAATGGACTGAAATTTTGGACTTCATGAATTCTGACAACACCATTGAGTCAAATGCCTGTAGACAAGATTCATTTAAAATTAATTTCATGTGACTGTTTACAACTCTGAAATGCCATAGCACGACCCTATTACTTGCCGTTTCATTTCCCTTTGATATGCTGTAAACATTAACTCAAATGTATCATTCACTGTGTCTTAAGTGTGAAATTGAGAATAATTAACTTCGATCATGGTGTGTGTGTGCTTTCAAACCAGTTTGAAAGCACGAACTCTTGAATCAAGCTTTAGAGGATGTGGGATATTCCATTTACTTCTGATGCAATATTGCCTCTTTTACAGTTTTTCACAATTGCTTACACACATTTTCTGAAACTAGGGCTCATTTTCTCAAAACTCTAAACACAAAACACAAAATGCAAAACTCCACAAATCACTGGCAAAATGAAGCACTGCATTCAAAACCATTGTATCTCTTTTCAAAATGCTATTTTGCAGTAAAATGACACACACAACCGTCAAATGAATACATCTTTCTAACAACCGACTACACACTGATGTGCTTAACGGAAAACACTATTATGAATATCTCATCAGTAGGCTTATGCCTTTTGCATGTTCAGAGGTAGACTCATGCACAGCAGCCTGTTGTAAAAGACTGTTACAGTAATGTATATATACACAAATATTGTTACACCCAAAATACTTTATTTCAATCACAAATACTTCATTTCACTTGAATATGTGTTGGATATGTGAAGTGTTCCACATACAAAATGCAATGCAGTAGGAGAAAAATAGAAAAAAAGGCTTTCTGTAGAGAAAAAAAGGATGAAAAAAAATGAGGTTGCATCCTGCCTCCTGTTTGGGTCTGACCACAGCACCTCATCTACATCACAAGCCATGTTCACAGAGACTGGTCGTCTCTCAGTTCTGCAGAAGATCTAAAAACATGTTGTGATTGGTTAAGGTACAAGAACATTTTTATTTTTCAATATGAAATGACACATTACTGTAACATTGGCCAACCATCACTGAGTAGCACAAGCCTACTGATGTGTAGGACTACTACTACTACTACTGCTACTACTACTACAGTATACTACAGTATAAAGAACAGCAGCATGGTGTAGAGATTAGGCTACTTGCCTGTTCTCATTTCTGAATGTCTGGATGATGGAAGCAGCAGTGAAGCTCAGGTTGGGTGGGACTCTGCCCAGCCTCCCTCATACTCAACCCATGTGGACCACATGGTGAACCAAAGTGACCCGGATCTCATCTGAGATACAGTAACTGTTCTCCTTGCTCTTCTTTGTCCTCGTCCTCCTCTTCCTCCTCTTACTGTCACTCCTCTTCCTCTGTAGCTCTCACTGCAACATTGGTTTCCATTGTTCTAAAAACAGGAGAGTTCACCTGTAGCCTTTTTTATAGTGCTAAAGCTCTGATTTCTGAGTGAACAGTTCAGATATTAGTGTTTATATGTGTGATGAGTGGATGTGGCCAATTGGTAAATGAAGTTAAGCATTTGGGATGGCAGTGCTTCCAAATGAACATACGTGATTTAGTTTTTGAATGTTGTGCCTAATCTGGAGAATGAGAGAAAACTACACATTACTGTGTGTAGTGTTTTGCAAAAAGTGTGACGGAGAATTGCAAACTGATTGAAAAGCAGAAAATGTGCTTGAGTACATGAGTTTCAGGTTTTAGTGATTGTGTCCCAAGTTCCAGTTTTAGTGTGTAAACAATTGTGGAAAAACTGTAATACACTTCTAAACCTGTTTACACCATTTAATTTTTTGGATCACCTTTTTGTACCACTTCTTCTGTCTAAATCTTTTTGTAACATCTTTTAATCTAATCTTTTAATCTAGTCTAGTGTACTTTTGTCTAGTTTAATATAGTATAGTGTAGTTTAATTTTGCTGTGTGCTATAGAACATACTTACTGCTACATATAATCATGTTTTATCATCATGAACCTTGAAAACACACACACACACACACACACACACACACACACACACACACACACGTGTTTGCAGATACAGTTGATAGATTGATTGATTACTGAGATTCATTAACAAGTCATGGGGAAAAACCTTGGAACTTATTACTTCCTCCTAATACTGATTATAAAGGTGGATGGAGGAGTTCTCTGGTCATTCTACTGCAGCCACAGGACACAGGTAACACAAAGACTATTTATTTTCATTTGTATTTAGGAAGGGGCTCTTCCCAAAGCCCCATTTTATTTTGGAAAACAATAGTTACTTGATCAGTAAATATTAATATTCAAAACCACAGATGATTCTATCCTCTAAAACAGAATTATTCTGTTATCAAAATGTCATAACATGATGCCTAACTTTAGTCAAAATGATATAAAATAATTCACGGCTTAAAATCTAAACCACATTATGGCACTTTTTGAAGGATAGAAGGTAACTTCAGTCTTTAGTTGACTGAATGAGAACACTTTCATAGTCTGAATCATCTATACTTTATTGATATTAGATGAAGAGAGCTTCAAGTAATGATTTGTTTGTCAAAATGGATCTATAGAGTTTTGGCATTGAACCCTTCACATATAACCAGCTTTTTCTAAGCAGCTTTCTTTTCTTTCTGTTGTGTACTTACAATACTATGGAGGACCACAAGTGTCACAGAAATGGTAATAAAGCATTTCATTAATTAATAACTAATTGTACAATAAAAATAGACATTAATACATTTGCTTACAAATTAATTTATTAATCTATGAGTAAATAGACAAAATTACAAAGTAATTCATTATTTGATATTTTAATGGGCGAGGAAAAGAGGAATTATAAACAGAATTTACAAATGAAATATTAATCCACCAATAAATAGTTCAAATTAAAAAGGGATTTACAAAAACAACCATAAAACAGTCAATAAGTACATCATTTAAAAATACATTAATGAATTCATAAATAAATAATGGAATTTTATTAGAAATTAGAAATAAATAACTGGATTTTTAAATGATGTACTTATTGACTGTTTTATGTTTTTTTTTTGTAAATCCCTTTTTAATTTTAACTATTTATTGATGGATTAATATTTAATTTGTAAATTCTTTTTATAATTCCTCTTTTTATTGCCAAATATTGAATTACTTTGTAATTTAGTCTATTTATTCATAGATTAATACATTAATTTGTAAACAAATTTATTAATGCCTATTTTTATTGTACAATTATTTATTAATGAATGAAATGCTTTATTACTATTTCCGTGACACTTGTGGTCCTCTATACAATACCTCATCATAGGCCATTGGAAAGTAATTTTTTACTTAAGTCTATTCAGGATACCTAACTATCACATGTAGGTAGGCTCCAGTCATGCTAAGGCAAGAGGTGGAGGAGACTGTAACTTGCTGTTCCTTTCCTCTCATTAGGTTGACCATGGTGAGAGTAGGCCTTCATGCGCTTTGCTGTGTTCTTCTATTTGTTCTCCTCGCTGCATCATCTGCAGAGAGAAACATCACCGTCCTCGATTCTACCAGCGACCTGCGGCACGTGGCTTTTGGCCACCAGTCCCCCCAGCATGGCCTGAAGCTACTCTACTTCCTCGCCAGCACTGTAGATATTCAGAATAACAACGAGATGAGGCCCAGATTTGTCCCTTCTAGAGGCGACTATGGCCTGAAGGTTTTTGCCAATAGTCCAACTGTGTTGCCCCCATTGGAGCAGGACAGTTTAGTGTACTACGTGTTGGGGGACCGCAGCTCCCAACAGCTTCCCACCTACGTCACCGCAGACCTAAACACACAGTCCAGCCAGGCCAACGTGGACAGGCTGGTGGTCAGGTTCCATCGGGATGAAGGCGTAGTGGATCAGGTCTATGCAATGCAGACCTCTTCCAACCACACCTACAGTGTTAGTGTCAGCATCCTCAGGGAGATTCAAGAGCTAGCCCAGACCACGGTGCAGAGCCTGGCCAACTTCCTGTATGCCGCAGACTACAGAGGAGTCACCTTCAGCAAATTCTGCTCCGTCGTTGACGAAACATTGAACAAGATCATGTCTCCTCAAAAGCTCAATGAAACAAGCCAGAGCGCGAAGTATGACGAAACAGCCAGCCAGAACAGTCAGGACAAGCTCGCTGAAGGGTTTGTCGAAGCAGAGTCAAACACCAACTACCAAGACTGCGGTTTGATTGTGCTGGAGGTGAAAACAACGGGAAACGGTTATGTGCGGATGAAGTGGGATAACATTCCTTTCAGACTGCGGGACGGCCCATTGAAGCTGGAGCTCTACCATAATAGCGTCAGAAAGATCTCCACTGGCCTCGGTAAAACCAGCTACGGAACCAAGGATACCAAATATGCTTTCAATCCCGGCTTTCAGCTCAGGCTGGTATTGGGTGCAACAGTCCTGAGCGGTCCGGTGACTGACGTCGTGGACAGGAAGATCCCGGTCGATATTTGTAGATTCGATGCCGCGCTCCAGCTGTACACTGAAAACGGCTGGGCCGGAGCTCGGCTCTACATCAAGAAAACCTTCACCGACTGGAAAGCAGAGTTCTACAACTCCTGGATTGGGTTTTACAGTTTGAACGCAAAAGGAAATACTCAGTACAACACCTGGCAGTGGGCCGTCTACTATGCTGAGGCGGCTGCCACAGACTCAGAGTACATGGTCTGGTATTATTTGTCCAACATGGCCGTCCAGCCTTTGGCTCAGGCTCGCTTCTTCCTGTACAACGACTATGAATCTATCTTAGCAAGCAGTGCACCATGGGAAGGCTAACACAGTTGGTATAACGGCTATGTCAGAACATAACTTTGCTGTATGTCATACAAAGCTAAAGATCTCTCTTTGCATAATAAAGATCAGATACTAATGGGAAGGTTCAATGGTATATTCTATTCCTGCTGATTTCTTTTGTTTAGATAATTAGGACAGACTTGAGATATGTTTGAGAAAGGGTGGATTCTATGCAGTGGATATTATCTGTAAAATCTGAGACAATTGTATTTGTAATACACAAATTGCAGTGTGATGTGTCCTATAAGACCACAAATTAAATCCCTGAATGCCAATACTGTCTCATTTGTACATGAGGACTTTGTGGGGAAAGTTAAAGAGGAACCACACAGAGAGACACGGCTATATTCATAAAAAAAAAACACATCATCAAATTTGTCTGATCAACACAGTGCAAGATGATAAGTTGTACTTAAAAACTGTGTGTGAACTGTGACCTGGACCAAGATAAAGAGGTACAACATAATGTAACTGCAGGATATAATGACGACATTCACACAAACAGTAGAACTTAATATGAGTACTTATAAGGAAGAGTGAGATGTAGACAGCGACTGGGTTTGAATCCGGCCCGCAGTCATTTGCTGTATGTCCTCCCCTCTCTCTCTCCCATACCTTCCTGTCTCTCTCTCACAGTAAAGCATGAAATGCCTAAAATAAATCTTAAAAAAATAAAAGAAAGAGTTTTGGCTGTGAACATTGTGTCAACATACAGGTGAAGTTTCTTAGCTTTGAAGTGACTATCGATCGATTCTGACCAAAGTCTCATCAGTTCCCTTACAAAAAGTTGTAAACTTGAAGTGTATCGTTAAAGTATACTGTACTTAAGTATAAGAAGTGAACTAACATTGGTAAACTGCTTACTTTTAAGTGTACTATTTTTGTACTTGTTGGGACTAAATTGGCCCACTTTTTAGTTTATAAAAGGATACTTTTAGGTATACTTTGAGTTAACTTAAAAGTACAGTACCAGTATTTAGTATTAAAGTAATAATTTTGTTCTTGATGGGACTGAAATAGTCTATTTAAATTCATATCTGTATACTTGAGGTTGACTCACAAAAACGTCCAATTAAAAAATATTATTAAAAGTGTTAAAAGTGTATTTGAACTTTGTGTGACTTAATTGAACCGCTTTCTAAGTTTATTAAAGTATACTTCATTAAAAGTATT
>NW_027282207.1:60000-76253 GCF_046629955.1 Centroberyx affinis | reverse complement strand
CACACCACACACCACACACCACACACCACACACACACACACACACACACACACACACACACACACACACACACACACACCCCTTGGTGCTTGTCGGGCAAAACAGATAAATGTAAGGGAAGGGAGTTGATACTGTAAATGTAGTTGTACTTTTACTGCAGTGGACACTTCTTTACTCTGAACTCTATGATCCTGTACATACCAAGTTCATTGGAGGGAAGAATGAATGGTCAACTGTTGCTATACATATCCCATAATTCTTTCCATTTCAACCAGGAGGCATCCTCTACATAGTATAGCAGAATCATGGTCAGGATGAAAGGGAGTCAATGAGTGTAACAAGTGTAAAATCTCAATATCCCTGATGAATAGCAACTCATTAGATGACTGATAAGTAGTGTTGGTGCAGTATGTTGGCGCTGGTCACCTAACTGAAATAGTTTAAACACATCTAAAGCCACCTTGACCTCACTTGCTAATGCAAAAATTCATTTCCAGCATCAGTGTCTCATATCAGATGTTACCACTGGCCCCATGAATTTGTTAACATTTGAATGAATTTGCAAATTTGGCTTGGGCTGACTCCTCCCTCTTGCCTGCTCCTGGCTCCATGGCACCCCCGAACAAGAGGGGGCAGGATGGAGAGCACAGTGCTGGTGCAGGAGAACCATTAGAGGGCGCTCTCTGTCTATATACCTCATCGCTGTAATAACCAACTGTCACTTCCTCCTTATCTGGCAACAGTCTGTGAGGATACCTCGACAGTAACTCCCTCCTTCCTCTCCTCCTCTCTCCTTATACCTCCCTGCCTGGCTCCCTCCCTCTTGTCGTTTCTCTGCCTCCCTCCCTTGCTCTCTATACCTGCCTCTCTGTTCTTCCCCTACCTCCTCTTTTTCTCCCTAGGTCCCAGGTTCTTCCCTCCCTCCCTCTCTATGCCTGCCTTTCCGCTCTTCCCCTACCTCCTCTTTTCCTCCCTAGCTCCCTGCCACTTCTCTCCCTCCCTCCCTTCCTCCTTCCCTCCCTCCCTCATCCCTATCTGCCTCTCACCTCTTCCCCTCCTTCCCCGCTGGTTCCCTCCCCCTCTCCTCCCTTCCTCTCTCCTCTCTCTTTTCCCCTCCTACCTCTCCTTCCCGCAGCAACAGCAGATGAGATTCCCTTTACAGAGCCTCCCCTCCCTCCCTCTATCTTTCCCTCCCTCCCTCCCTGGCTCCCTCCCTCTCTCGCTCCATGCATCCATCCCTCTTGCCCCGCAGGGTTTTGTTCTGCCTTAATCAGGAGCTTAAGTGTTGCATTCTCGCCCAGACAATGCCTGCCATTCAGTCTGGGCCTGTGTAAATAGGTGTGCCCTGTTAGTGTGCCAGCGGGCATGCCATGCCAGCCTCACTGTGGTGGTGGTGATCAGCCATAGCCCCCAGCTACAGGAGGCGCTGCTCCACACACACACACACACACACACACACACACACACACACACACACACACACACACACACACTGGCAGCAGCAGGAGGTGGAAGAGCTGAAACTTACTGAAGGCTGCCTTTGAAGTGCTGCCATACAAAGGCATGGATGGGCAAAGCAACACACAACGACAACACAACGCATATGCACACAGACAGAAACACTTCTTCGAATGGCACTTCAGAACGGAGTGCAGGAACGATTCCTTCTACAATCACAACCATTTTATTCCTGTTCTTGCTCGGTCGTTTCCTTTCAAATCCTCTGTTTCAGACTTGTGGTTTTGTGCTATTTGTATTTCCATTCTTCTCTGTCAGAAACGGCCCTGTGTTGTGTTATGTGGTAGAATAGCAGAATAGTGACTGGAGGGTAATGTGTCTAGTGGCTGTAAGAGACCAGCAGTCTTTTTCTTGGCCACCTGGCATGCTCTCTCTAGGAGGCACTGTAGGCCTCTACCCAGCTGGATGATGCCCGCTGTCAGACTGGTGTGTCACATCCAGGCAGCCAGCTCCCTCCCAACACCCAACCATCTGTCTGCATCCTCGATGGTACACTACCTGCAGAGAGAGAGAGAGAGAGAGAGAGAGAGAGAGAGAGAGAGAGAGAGAGAGAGAGAGAGAGAGAGAGAGAGAGAGAGAGAGAGAGAGAGAGAGAGAGAGAGAGAGAGAGAGAGAGAGAGAGAGAGAGAGAGAGAGAGAGAGAGAGAGAGAGAGAGAGAGAGAGAGAGAGAGAGAAGAGAGAGAGAGAGAGAGAGAGAGAGAGAGAGAGAGAGAGAGAGAGAGAGAGAGAGAGAGAGAGAGAGAGAGAGAGAGAGAGAGAGAGAGAGAGCGAGAGAGAGAGAGAGAGAGAGAGAGAGAGAGAGGGAGAGAGAGAGAGGCTGACAAACATACATGCACACTACATTGGAGAGGGAGAGAAACCTACATGCCACACACACACAAAGACAGGCTGGCAAACGTACATTGTCCATGCGCATGCACAGACTCAGTGGTGCACATCAGCCTAGCCTTTGCTAGCCTTTCACTGTATCTTCATATCAACTCCCAACATACAAAGAGAGAGAGAGAGAGAGAGAGAGAGAGAGAGAGAGAGAGAGAGAGAGGGTAAAACAGAGAAGGGGCGGACAGACATACAGAAACATACAGTAGGCAGAGAGCAAGTGACATGTAGAGATGAAAAAAGAAAAAAAAAACACATAGTGAGCCCGCACTCGCCCATGCTATCTGTCCTCCTCAGATGGCCATTTGGGCTTGTTAATCTATCGCCTGGTAACAGAGACAGCCTATCAACAACAGCCACGCCCCTCTGCACATGCTCATAGAGAGTGGCTGATTTGGATCTTTGAGGGGAAACACGCACACCCATACCAAAATACATGCACACGCACACACACGCACGCACGCACAAACACACACACACACATACAAAGCTCCCCACAAATCCTGGCCTGTCATTGCTCTCCATTGTTTGGCTGCGGTTGCTTTCTCCTGGTGTGACTGCCAGCAGATGGCTAGCACTGAGCTGTCAGTCGGCCTGGGGCCCACACACAGGCACATGCACACACACACACACACACACACACAGTGTCTTATTGCACACAGAACATATGCACAATGTCCACTGAATGGCACTAGTTTGGCTGTGTAACAATACTATATACTTACTCACTATATGCTTATACTTCAATCTATACTATACAGATACTCTCTCTCACTCTCTCTCTCTCTCTCTCTCTCTCTCTTTTTCTTTTTTTTCTCTATCTTTTATTCACTCACACACACTCACACACAAATACAGCCTCCTGATAGAGTGTGGTGCAGCTCAGCTACAGGTGCCCCTCATGACCCCTCTCCCTGTAATGACTGTGTAATCTCATAAAGGGGCCGCCTTACTGCATTAGCATGTGTAAAGGCCATTGTGTGTGTGTATGTGTGTGTGTGTGTGTGTGTGTGTGTGCCTTTGCATGTGTGCATAAGTAACCGCTTGGAAGCTTGTTTCTCCTTCCATCTTGTGCTTCTTTGTGTATATGTGTGCTTCTGTGTGTGTGTGTGTGTTGTCTATTTCAACGTACATTTGATGTGTGTGTGTGTGTGTGTGTGGGAGCAGGTGTCAGGCCTAATGGAGTGTGTCGGCGCAGTGTAAAAGCAGCTGCTGCGGCCCGGGGTCGTCCGGGGTCATCCAGAGGTGAAAGGTCAGGGTCGGGGTGAGGAATCGGCTGTAGCTACATGACATTCCTCCACTCACTAATCATAGCTCTGATGAATGGCTGCAAAGTGGCAGCTGGCAGACAGGAGCCGCTGCTGAATGTGTGTGTGTGGCGGTGTCAGAAGAAAACACAAGGAGCATGATAGAGAAAGGGAGGGGAGTGGAGGAGGAGGGGAGGTGGAAAGAGGGGGTGGACAGTGAAAGGAGGCGGTGGATCTATACATTGCAGATACTCTCTCTCACACACACACACACACACACAAGCACGCAGAGTAGGTATTGACTGCGCAGTGGGCTGTGATCCTGAAGGAGCCGTACACCAGAGAAGACAAGCACAACAACACAGGCTTTTGTCAATGTCTGTAACTCTACACATATGCACAAGCCTGCGCGCATGCACAAACACACACACGCACACGCACATACACACACACACACACATGCACACAGTTTGTCGTGTCTGCAGTATGCTGGGACTAATGACAGGCTTTGTGTTGTGTGTGCTCACTCAGCTGCCCCCTGGACACACTTTACCCACCCAGCAGAAAACAACCCTTTGTGTTTCTCTCTCTCTCTGTCTCTGTCTCTGTCTCTGTCTCTCTCTCTCTCTCTCTCTCTCTTGCTCTCTCTCTCTCTCTCTCTCTCTTGCTCTCTCTCTCGCTCCCTCCCCACTTTCTTCTCCCTCTAGAGAATTGAGTTGTTTTGCTGTGCTATGCTGTATATATTACCTACTGTATATATTTTACTGGGCCTGACGACAGATATATGAGTGCACTAGTGTTTTTGGCTGACACCAGCCTTTCACAGATACCAGTGTATGCAGCAATAAAATCTGTACATAAAAATGACATTTTGATACAAACGTGGTTAATATTTGAGATGTTAAAATTTACACTAGACCTTTGATATCGCTTGCAAAATCGCAGTAAACAAAACAGAATCACAGTGGATTGTGCTATTGTATTTCAGCTGACAGAAGTCTATGAGGGTAAATTATATGTACAAACAATACATTTTCTAAGTTCGAATAGTCTACATTGTTTAGTCACAATTGCATTTTGAGAGTGTTTTGATATTGTTATTTCTTCCCTTCAGTTATCCTATATTAGTTAGGCCCTATATTTTACTGGGCTGTAATGGCTATTGTCTGGCTAGTTCAGTCTATTGAGATGACACTTGGTTCCAGTTTATATGGTCATCACTAGACGCAACCATATTGTACTGTGTGTGTGTGTGAGAGAGAGACTGTGTTGTGGAGCAGTACATGTATGTGCATATCCACCTAATCAGTGCATACATCTAGTGCATATGTGCCATTAATAACAGTTCATGAAAAGTGTTTTAGTAAAAAAACAATACTTCGAAGCCAATACTTTAACACTGGTAGTTAACCATAACTACTCTCTCCTCCTGGTGAAGAGCTTGCGGCCATGTCAGAGGAAGGTTAAGGACCGGCAGTGTACAGCGGTGCTGCAGAGCCGTAACAGGTTGTTTGACGTCACCATTTAGGACAAAGAACACAGTGACATATGTTCCAGTTCTCTGCTCCTCCCATCAGTGTTGTAGATCGATAGAGCATATCTCTTATACTTGAATAATTGCTACCCAGGCATCCCCTCATGGCTTTCAAATAATGCTTTCATGAATGGCCAGTACACATGCGTGTTCACACACACACACACACACACACACACACAAACACACACACCTCTGCCTCTTTTCTCCTCTTCTCTTCTTCTACCAGTCTCTCAGCCTCCTTCTTATCTACTGTCCATCCACCTATCCCTCCTCCCTGTATCTATCAATCCATCTTCCCTCTATCTCATATCTAAATGCCAGCGTAGAGAGCTGGGTGCGATGGAGATTTCTTTTCATAATGTCACAGTGCTGCCCGGAGGAGTGTTTTATATTGACCCAAGTGTGTGTCTCTATACTAGCTCCCCTCTGCTCACTACACACATCCATTCTACAACCACACACACACACTCACACACACACACACATGCACACACCACACTGCCATTTGCAGTCCTACAGTAAAGCAGCAGCAGGCATATACGGACCACAAACACAGCTTCACTCCTACAACTCACTAAGAAAAAGGCTACAATACATTCATTCATTTATTCATTCATTTTCTCTAGCCGCTTAATCTTCTCTAGGGTCACGGGCAGCTGGAGCCGATCCCAGCATGCATTGGGTGGAAGGCAGGGATGCACATGGACAGGTTGCCAGTCCATCACATGGGTTTAAAAAAAAAAAATACAAGTAGAATTCTAATAATTAGAATTTGAGTTACATTTTTAAATCAGAATTTTAGTAATTTTGTTTTTACTCATACGTCTCCCTCCCTCCTTCACTCACACATGTAGACGGACTTAATGTATACAGTGAAGTGTTTCAGGTATATCCACAAATCCCAGAGGCACTGGGAGACAAACCCTCTGTGTGTGCGTGTGTGTGTGTGTGTGTGTGTGTGAGTGTGGGGTGTGTGTGTGTGTGTGTGTGTGTGCGTGAGTGTGGTGTGTGTGTGCGTGTGTGTGTTTGTGCGTGCGTAGAGTTAGTGCTGCACTGAAAGGCAGACGGTCAAACGGTCAGCTTGTTTTTGCTCTGACAGCAGAGCCAAGCAGGAAGAAGCCAATCGATAGCACTTACCCTCTTCCTGTTAGAGTTCCCAACAGAATTGGGAGAAAGACGCGGCCCCACAGTACTCACCAGCTGTTTGTGTGTGTTTGTGTGTGCGTGACTATATGTCCGCACGCACTTCCCTTGCACAAAGCAGCATATCTGAGGCTGAGTGAGATTGAGTGCATTTATGTATTTGGAGCACCAGGTAAAGGACACACTGTGTTGCATTCTCTTGATTTATTGACGTCTTCCTACCTTTCTGCTGTTTTAAGACTGAACTGGGATCACCCTACCTCGGGCTCCCTGAGGAAACCCTTCAAATACTCTGATGACCTTGAATTCATATCCTCAGTGTTGACTAAAGAGGATAAACAGTCAGGAGGACACTGAATCTCCACCCGCTCCTGCTCTTCTGCGGCTGACCCTGCACTCTGACCTACTAGGAAGAGGGCACACAAAAAGAGAATTGTCCTACATGGATCAACAAAGTATCACCATGCCCATATTGTGCATCCTGTTCCGGGACAAATGGCTTCTGACCCAGGAAGTGGTAAAGTGTCACAGGAAACTGTTTCGTGTGCTACACCAAGCCCTGTGCTTCCCTTCCTTTGGGCTCTGCTGTTTAGCAGGATGTACATGTTTTACAACCATGACATCATCAGCGTTTGGAGGGCAGAGGGTGACGGTGAGTGTTGAGGTCAGACCATCACCCGCTTTGACTGATCCTTTGAGCTCCAGCGTCCTGTACTCCTGGGGAGCGTGTGTGTGTGTGTGTGTGTGTGTGGTTAGATCAATAATGTATGGCTGACACATTCTGAATTTCATTATTTTACATGATCAATATCAATGTTTGCTGTTCCAGTAGGCTGAATCAGTTCCAGTGTTGCTATTTAAGAATGGCTCTTATTTGGATGTGCTCTAATTGGTGTGTAATTGCAAGTGTAATTTGTTATTTTTGGGGACGGCAGGTAGAGCAATAAGACCAGATGATGAATTTTCATTGTAACCCTTTGGGGGGGGCAGGGCAACAAAATGACTAAATGAAAGGCTGAATTTTACCTTTTCACTCATGCCAACAATGGAAGTGAGTGAGCCGAATTCCTTTTCTTAAAGAGCATTCCCACTCCTTTATAGGCCTTTTTCAGCTCATACTGAGAAGGGAACTGACTAAAGAAGGCTGGTAGATGCAGGTTAGGTGCAAGCATTCAGTATTTGGATCTCTCTTCACGCTTCATTTGTATGCATGTGTGCCTGTGTGTGTGTGTATCTGCGTGTGTGTGTGCAGGAGAGAGACATGGTGGTGTGCTGTGATGTTGTGTCCATCCAGCAGCTCTCAGATCAGTCTTGGTGGGAGGCTTGCCTCTGTCTGGCTTCCTGTCGCTCTGCCCTTGACAGACCCAAACCTGACCTGTGTTTGGGCCCTGGGCCTCCTCATGGCTTCTGTATGTGAGTGTGTGTGTGTGTGTGGTGGGGGGGTGGGGGGGTGGGGGGGTGGGGGGGGGGGGTAGTGCAGGGTGGTGGGGTGTAATGTGAGCCCCAGGCTAGGACAGGACTGCTGCAGAGTCCACCCAGCCAGAAAAAGCAAGACATGGGAGCCGCAGGGTGAGCAGAGAGAGAGAGATGGAGAGAGAGAGAGGAGTGCAGGACAGTTGAAAGGATAAAACAAGGGAGAGAGAGAGAGAGGGAGAGAGAAGAGAGAGAGATGGACAAAGAGTAGTGGGGCTCTTTCTAACTCTGCCTCCGTGGAAGAGAGATGTCAGTCTGTGTCAGTTCGCTCCACTAACCAGCCTGTAGCAGGAGAAACAGATCTCTCCTTCCCTCTCTCTCTCTCTTTCTCGCTCTCTCTCCCTCCTGCTCCCTCCCACGCCATCTCTCTCTACTTTCTTCTCTCGTATCTTTCGGTGAGAGGTTTTCTGCCTCAGTTGAGAGAGGCAGAAACACTCCACAGCTCAGGGGAAAAGAGGAGAACTAAGTAAAAGACCAAGCGGTGAACCAGTCATCTCTAAAAGGCAGGCAATGTATAGCGCAGGTCTCCTCCTGATCACAGTACGGGTGACTGAGAACGGGCCGCTCCAAATGCAGTAGAGTAAGGCCCTGAAGGCGAGGGGCTCACTGCCGGCTCCGCTGCAGCGTCTCCCTCGGTGTTGTGGGGAGGAGACACAGGGCAGCGAAGAACTCTTCAAACACGGAGGGATCAAATCTTCAAATCCCTTGGAAATGTCAACCACGTTTGAGGAAATGTCAGTAGAGCTGAGGACATATACGCACACGTCAGCCTGGGCGCGCACACACACAGGCAGTCGCACACAATACCACGGCAAGAAAGGCAATGTGATATAGGGCAATCACATCCTGTGGGTGAAATCGGCTCCATCTCGTTCCTTCAAACTCATGAAGTAGAATCACTGTATGGTTCTAGAAGTATTTTGTTCTAATAACGTTATGACTAAAGGTCTGTTTTGCTACTCTCTGTCACCAATTGATATCACACAGTAGTAATTCGACCTATACCCAGTTCATGAAAGCTTTTTTATTTGCTGTTCTAAACACCTAATGTCAGGTAGGTCTATCCCAGGAAAAATCCTCTGGTGCACAGTGATATGTCTTATACTTTCTCCAGCAGCAGCGGCAGGAGTTTGGCTGGACAGACAAATAAAAGGTTGTGCCAAAGTGCAAAAACACCACAACAATGACCACCTGTCATCAAAATAAAATACATTCTAATAACTTAACAGGCATGGCACCACAGAACTCAAATAACAAGACTAGGTCAAAACCTAGTATATGGCTGGACCGTGTATGGGTGTGCCACATGCCACGGCCGACCAATGGTGTAACTAACTCCGCTGTAGACTGTTAATATAGGCTACAGAATAATAGTCCATACATCCATACTGATCTCCGTTCCAGCGCGTTCCGTCTCTTCTCTCTCGCCCTCTCCACCGCGCCCACGGCCCGCATTGATCCTCCCGATCCAAGCCCCGGTCGCTCTGGTACCCATCGGTGCCAAAAACGGCGTTTGCCGGACACCCGGTGACGCATCGGCGTCGAGACCCCTGCCGAAATCTCAGCCGGATCACTGGGAACAAATCGGCACCCAGCTATTGGCACTGGCCGGAACCGTGCCCCCGGGAAACTCCGGGAAGCGTCGGCAGTAAGCCCTCAGCATGCCGAAACCTCCATGCTTGTCTGTGTCTCTCTCTCCGCCGACAGAACAGAGGGCTGTCAGGTGGACTGAGCTCGCGCATCGAAATAAACGGCGATATGATATAATTGTATAGATTCTACTTTAGCTTCAGTTAGCTTCAGCTTACATGCATGATATTGGTCAGCCTGCTTACTGTGTGGGAGAAACGGGCTCCTGATCCCAGCGGAGAAACAAGATGGCGGAGAAAACGAAACTTAAATTTCTGGCTCTGTGATCCTATGATGTGCCACGTGCCACGGCCGACCAATGGTGTAACTTGATCACTCAGTCACTCAGTCAGTCAGTCAGTCAGTCAGTCAGTCAGTCAGTCAGTGAGTGACAGACATTCGCCAAAATATTCCAGCCAAAAATAGCAAGTATTATACTGTAGATTAAAGAGTTGCAGCAGAACCATACTTTCCTTTCTACCACTATTAATGTGTTCAGATTGAAAGCCTCGACCATGCAAATGTTTAGCCGAACTAGCGACTGGGAACATGTTGAGACAGGACCGCTGGAGCGCTTTAATAATCAGCGATGTATAAAGCTTATTTAGACATACTGTAATGAGGATTTAAAATGATAGTGCTTCATTTTTAAATTACTCCTGATGTTTGTTTGACTGTTTGACATAGCTATGAAGCTGTATCTTAGATTTATGTGATAAAAAACAAAGTATATGCATAATGTAAATAAAGACATCATCTCCAAAGTACATGTATAATGTATATGAAGACATCATCTCCAAAGCGCTATGTTTGAAAAAAATAAAATAAAATCCTTGCCTGAAGTTTCATATTTTTCAATTATAGATCGGCCTTCGTCAACTGAAGTACTATCTGTTTTACATGGTGGATATCTTATTTTGTAGCCAAACTCTTCATATGTAGATCTTCAGCTCAGGCGCCTCAGGTGACTTCATCTGCAGTCGCTGACATCATCCTGTGTACCTATTGATCCCTCCTCACCACCGCTGACTAACTTATCGACATCCTCAAGTGTATTTCCTGTTGAGGCTGTCAGCAGTGTTTATGGATGATCGTGCCCCCTGGTAACACACATGCGCACACACACACACACACACACACACACAGACACACGTACCCCCTCTATTTATCGATGTATGCTTTTGCTTTTGAATCCGTCCTGTTCCTTAATGAATCTGTGAGGTGCAGATGTTGTGCAGGGCTTGAGTATCGACGTGCGTCATGCAGTGATGAAAGAGCTTGTCCCCAGAGTGGCAAGGGGTTAGGTCACTTTGTGTGTGTGTGTGTGTGTGTGTGTGTTAGAGAGAGAGAGAGATAGAGAGAGAGAATTAATGTTACAGGGTGCATGTGTTTATGAGTGACGTGCATGTGTATCCCCCTACTCCCTATGTGTTTGTCCCCATGAGGAAGTGATGATGAGTCCAGAGGGTCAGGGTGTGTGTGTGTGTGTGTGTATGTGTGTGTGTGCGCGCGCATGTAGGACAGTGTCACCACTGCTCTAACAGGCTGACAGGCGAGATAGCGGTTGAGACAGGCTAATGACTGCAGGGTCTGTGGCAGTCTTGATCGACAACCCCCTCTCTCTCACACACACACACACACATACACACACACACACACACACTGTTATTCCCCTTTCTTCCTCTGCTGGTCTGCCGCCCCTCCGGTCTCTGTGTTTATCCTATCAGCATCGTATCAAGATCTGCACTCGGCTGCTAATGTCTTGTGATCCTTTGAGGGCACGCTCCCTGCTGCTGTGTGATTTCGGCTGGCAGGCCTCCTCCGCGTCCCGCAACATCATCCATTACCAACCTCTTCCCTACCGATTAGAGGAGATAACGCTGAACTGTGGAATTAACCTCAATTAGTACTTCGGCTGCAGATCCTTCTTGTTTCCCTGGTCTATTCTTGCACACATTAGCATATGATTGTGTGTGTATATACGGAAAAATCGAAAAAAGACTCCTGCTCTATTTTGGCTATGGCATCAAAGAACCAACTATTATCTATTTTCAACCATATGAACCATCTTAACTACCACATGAACTACCCCTTCTCCCCATATATGAGTCACCTGGGAACAATGATGGGAATAGCATAATGTGCATAATTAATTCTTGGCATCCCAGCTTGTTCTTTAAGGTGAGTATGGTGAGTGTTGCTCTCCACCATCTGTTTCGTCGGAGGGGAAAAGCAGCGATAGCTTAATAATAAAAGGCCCATGGTCCTGACCTAAGAGAGCAGGACTATAATTGTTTTTCTTTTTCTCTCTCCCTCACTCAGTACCTCGCGCGTTTGATGTCCTGTGTGGGAAATTGATAAATAAGCCCCTCAGACGCACTTTTACTCAGAGGAAAAAGAGAGAGGGAGGAGAGAGAGACAGACAGACAGAGAGAGGGGGTTAGAAGTCTGTGTGTGTGTGTGTGTGTGTGTGTGTATGAGTAGTAGTAATCCCTCGGCTCAGACATGACTATTTACCTGGAATTTATTTGCCACACGTACACACTCAAACCAATAGAGACTGGCAATACAGACTGGGAGGAACATCTAATGTGTGCTGAGGAAGGTTAGATTAGTAGGAAAACACAACCAAGTGAAGAAATAACGTGGCCTTCATTATACTCAGCCTCATGCACATGCACACAAACGCTCACACGAGAATCCCCACACTTCAGTGGCATAGCCGTTGCTGAGAGTGCGTGGGAGAGGTGGGTTGTTAGCCTGAACAAAGGGCGAGCTTATTGTTAAGTGAGGTCTGTTTAAATGGTTTTAAACTGATGGTGTGGCGGAGGCGGCTGTCTGGGCCTGAAGAGAGGGCAGGTGGGCAGGTCTGAGAGAGTCGGTTGAAGCAAACTTCCAAGCAAATAATCCCTGACCAGCAGGTGGATTTACTTTAGGCCAACAGCCAAAACACTCGGCTGTTTTTTGTGTCATAGGAGCCGCCGTTGTGGTTTTTGCCCACTTAGCCGGTAACTGTTGGAGAAGCATTGACGCACTTTAATGCTCACAAACACCTGCGTGTGAATCTAAACGCACGCACACACACACACACACGCACACACACGCACATGCACACACAAAACACGCACTAACTACCTCCCCCCTGGCTCCTCATGAGAAGTCATTAGGAGTGTGTCTGTGTGTTTTATTTTTAGCAGTGTGTATTTAGGAGAGGCGGTGGAGTCTCGTCAGTCTTCAGGGCCTCCTCTGCTCTGTCTCTCTGTGTCTCTGTCTCCAGCTGAGAGCTATGTATATTTCATAAGCCCAGGGTGCCTTTTTGTCTTAAGATGCGCTGCACCTCCCCTGCCTGTCTCTCTGCTGCTCGTCAATGGAGGGAGCCATCACAGCCTCTTTGAAACTCTCCCCCCATCTCTCCACTTCTCTCTCTCTCTCTCTGTTTCTCTCTCTCTCTCCTCGCTGACAGCCACCCTCTGCTTTTCATGGTCAGCCTCTCTCTGTCTCTCTCTCTCTCTCTCTCTCCTGAAGGCTCATCCCTCTTTCCATCTCAGCTGTGGAGGGGAGCAGAGCAGAGCACATCCAAACAGACCTGGGCTGTCAGGAAAACTCTCTTTCTTTCTCTCTTTCCGCTCTCTCTCTCTCTCTCTCTCTCTTTTATTCTGTCTGTCTGTTTCATGGCTCTGTCACTTCAGTGAAGGGACATTTTTTTTTTCAGCCAGCACTGGATCCCCTTTAGTTTGTCTTTTTATAGCTGACATCTGAGTGCTGTGACAGCCGCTAAAAATGGTTCCACAGAAGACAGGCTAGATCAGCAGTTAATTGCTATATTCAGACAATCAGCTCCGCTTTACTGTTTAGATTTGAATATTGTGTCACCATTGCTGTTGTAGAGCAAATAAATGGTAGGACATTTCTGTTTTGTAGCGCTTTCTGGGGACCTCTTGTGTGTTTTGCAGAGTCAGCGGCCCTGTCTTGAGTTGTCGGTGATTATCCACGGTCTAGGAGACTTATATTGAAGTCATTCTATTGATTCAATCTTAATTAACCTCCACCTCTATCTTACAAATGGCCGTCCTAATAGTGCCAAGATTCTTCCATTGCCCCTTGTAGAATAGTCATTAAGGATGTTAATTATGTCTTCATGTCTTTCAGGCCTGCACTGTGATTGAGGGCGTGGCCGGAGGCAGTAAGGAGGCGGACTCTGGAGCCCAACTATCATCTGTCAGCGAATCAGGGCTCCCGCAACCCACAGCTGACCACACCTCTTCTCGCCCAGTGACCTTGGAGCCAGAGAGAGCTGACCGCCCGCTTTCCAGTGAGTATCGTTCACCCGAACCAGTCACCAGCAAACCGTCCCTAAGGCCTTAATTATTTTTCTCTCCAGTAGAGCAGTATCTTGTATCTGCTGTTTTCACCCTCCTCTCCTCTACCCCCATCCTTCTTCTCTCTCTCCTCTTGCTTGTTTTGCATCTCTCTGTTTTGGTTGTCACTCTCGCTCTGACTCATGTTGCCTGGTTCACACATAGGTCCATCTTAAGGGATGTAAGTGTTGAACAGAGAAGCTGCCTCATTTCACTTCATACCAAGGCATGCAGTCCTTGATAGATGTCAATACAGATGGATGCGATAAAGAGGCAAATTTCCCTGTAGCCGGTCTCTAGTAATGCAAATCATTATCTGACTCAGTCATCTTGGTTTGTATGATATTTCTAGGTCTAATCACTCTTTGTGGCCCTCATTGTGAGAGGGACTTTCTCTCAGTGCTTGTTGAGAACATAGTAACTGCCTTGTGGTTTAGCCATCACTATTACAGCCAGCTGCTAAGAATGGCCCTCACCCTGAGAATATGTGTCCCATGATTGCTTAGCAGCCATCTTATCTCAACTTCCCTTTTCCTGTGTGAGATGCCCCCCCTGACCCTGGTGTGTGGCACCACAGGAAGCAGAGAGGCCCTTGGAGGGACCCCCTCTGAGATCAGGCCTGAAGTGGCTCCGACACTCAGACAGAAGAGTGTAGGAAATTTCTTTGAGTCCTACTTTTCAGGCTTGTGCTGTCATGCCTTCTATCACCTCATCCTCTTGTGTCTCCTCAGCCACTCACTTGCCCACTCCTTCGCCACCCTTTCCATTTTATTAAATCTCTCTGTACATCTAGTATATCCATCATCCTCTCACCCAAACCCACTCTTTCTCTCTGCTTGTGGAGGATTTGCTGCAGCATTCCCACAGTCGGCCTAGATGCTGCTGTGTGAGACCAGAGGGGATAGTGATAGTGATAGTTTGTTTTGCAAATGTCCAGGGGATCTAGTCCTTTCATCTCCTTTAACTTCATTGTTTAAGAGCAGCTGCTCTTAATTCCCAGTGTCGCAATCCAGCAAGTAGACACACAGTCATCCAAACATACATGCACCGAAATACTGTGCACATGCATACATGGACACACATTTACACACAGATGCACATGCAAACAATTTCTCTCTCTCTTTCTCTTTTATTTTTCTGTTTTTAGAGATTTTTTTGACCGTCTCTACTCCATGTGGGGTGATAACAACAGGGGGGTGTGAGACCTCTCCTCGGAAAAGTCATTCTTATACATTCTCTCCTTGTGTGAACTTTTAGTGAATAACAGTGAAATAATAGTGGAATTAAACAAGTCCTAATTTTGCTCGGGGCACCCTGGAACCCCCTGAAGCATCCTCGAGGGTCTCTGGACCCCAGTTTGGGAAGCGCTGAGGTAGGGGAAGGTCAGCTAGTTTCTTATTGCCTCCTACCTCAACCCAGAGGAATGGATTATGGATTATGTAGTCATGTTACATATCCCCCTGTTCAGACAGATAGACTTATAGTCGTATTATAAATTGTTGGGATGAGGGTGAAGGAGTGAAGTGGCTATGAAGTGAGACTGAGAGATGAGGTGGAAGATGTCATGATGAAGTAGACAAGGAGGCAAAAAAAAACTAAGTGAAGAGTGTGTGTGTGTGTGTGTGTGTGTGTGTGTGTGTGTGTGTGTGTGTGTGTGCCCTGAGGGAGGCCATCAGTACACTGGGTTTTGGAGCTCTGTGCGTTTATGTGGAAAGTGCTCCTGTCTCCTCTTATCAATGTTCATATACTGCCCTTTCACTGGGTATCTATTCCCTCTCTCTCTCTCTCTCTCTATCTCTCTCTGTCCCTCTCTGTCGTCGTTTGCTTCTCTTGTTTTTCTTTCGTGCTCACGTACACAGCCTATACACACTCAGAACGCTGTTTTCTCAACCTCATTTTCTTAACTCACCCTCTCTCCATCTCCCCTAGCTCTCTCTCTCTTCCTCGCAGCTCCCTCTTGTTCGGGTTTGCGCTCTCTCTCTTTTCTCTCAGGCTATTTCTGTTTAGCCGTGAGGGCCCCCCTGTCGTTTACAGAAACTCATCTCAAGCTCTCCTTCCAGCTGAACCCACACACACACACACACACACACGCACACACACACACACACACATTCACACACACACACACACACACACACACATATACACACATACATGCACAGTGGCTCAACCACAACACACTCACTGGCTCTTAGTTAAACAGTCATGACACAGGAACCCACCACATAGAACCGGCCTATGGTATGCTAACATAGGCACACACACACACACACACACACACACACATACACAGAGTGATGATCGTTCCCTCCAGTGGCCTAGTGTGGGTGGAGAAGTGGGTATTCATGAGTTATTTAAGTGCTCTCCATCACGCGTGTGCCACTGCGGCTCACACTGACATGACACGGCCCATTTCCTCCGCTCAGGCTAGAAACGTGACACGAGACACGCTTGTGGTGTTCGCATAG
>NW_027282207.1:37500-55000 GCF_046629955.1 Centroberyx affinis | reverse complement strand
GGCTGACAGCGAACATGGCCTCTCTACTCTGCTGTTGGCCCATTACTTGTACATTCTGTTTCACTCTCACTCTTTCTACCTCTCCATGTTGCCCTCTTTCCCCCCCCCACATTTTCCATTTATGTTATTCTAGCAGCAGAATCTGGTAGTCACTTTCCAATCATTTTTTTAAAGTCACAAAAAGACCAATTGGCTCAGCCTCCCTAATATTTTTAGCTTCTTGGAGCCACTGATAATCCCATGTGACCAACCACTGAGTGAGTGTAAACATTTTGCAATTACCTGCTTAATAGAAACACTTCTTGAATTCACTTCATGCTTCTCTCACCTTATTATCATTTCTTGCAGCAACCTACAGTCACCCTAAGCAAAACAATTGTGCAGCTCTTTTGATTTTGAAATGAAAATTAAGAATATCTGTGCCATGGGCAGCACAACAAGAGATGTTTTTGGGTGGCACACTACACCAAGAGTTTCTGGCTTATGGATAGTTTCTCACCATTATCACTCATGTACATTCGTACAAAGTAATCGATAACTACTTTTCAATGTCAGCAATAAGTGATTCATTTATTAAAATTTATCAGCAGCAGATAATTTTTTTGACAGGTAATCAGTATTTAACCCTAATTACATTGTTACATTGTAGAAATCACCCAGCACCGTCTATTGTGGCATTTCTTTCACTCTATCTTGTCTTAATTTTGCTAAATTCCCCCTGCTCTCATATACAGTACATCCTCAGTTGGCCCCTTTTTCTGTTTTCCACCTCATATTCTCATCCCACACCCTTCAGTCCTCATTCTCTCCTACACTGTTGAGCCAATACACGAGAAATGTGTGTGTGTGTGTGTGTGTATATGTGTGTGTGTATGTGTAGGCCCAGTCAAGCAGTATTAATGTTGTGATTGCCCCGCTGGGCTGCAGTCCTCTGTATGTGTGACGTGGGTGAAGAATAATATGACCCTGCTTCTAATGCAATCACACACACTAAGCAAATTATATAGCTCTCTCTCTCTCTCTCTCTCTCTCTCTCTCTCTCTCTCTCTCTCTCTCTCTCTCTCTCTCCCTCCCTATCTGTCTCTCTCTCTTTGTTTCTCTCTCTCCCTCAATGTGACCAGGAGGACGTTACGTGTGGTGTACGTGCTTTTCTCCTTGTACAGCCTGTGTGTGTTTGTGTAGGTTTCTGCCTCACTCCATTTTTCTCTCTGATACAATCAGTAACGAGTGCGTTTGGGGGCAGCGGGAGCCACGGAGGCTGGTGTGGCAGCGCTGAGGTCTGGCCAGGCTCAGGCAGGCTCAGGGGGGATTGGGAGTGACGCGTCCGGGGTGAGACGCCCCATAGCTGGGACTCCCCGCCGGCTGCCTGGCTCCAGCCTGGCTGATAGGGTCCAGCTGGGCGTGGAGAGGAGCTCCTCTTTCCATCTCCCTTCTCTCCAGCATCTGTCTGTCACATCAAAGCGTTAGCCTCCTCGTTTCTGCATTCCTTTTTACCGCCGCTGTTCCTCACCACCTTTTGTCATGACTTAGCCGTGTTTCATCCTTTGTTTCTTTCAATCTTTCTGCCTCGCCTCCTCTTCTATCTCTCTCTCTCTCCCGCTGCTTTTTTCTTTCTTGCTACAGTATATCACACATCACACTCCTCCTCCTCCTCCCTCTGTCTCTCTCCGCACACACGCACACACACACGCACACATGCACACACACAGACACCCACACATACACAAACACATTCAGAATCCTTGAAGTGGGGTCATGATTGAGGCGTGCTGTTAATTAGCCGGCAGCGGTTGTCGTAGCAATGCGATGGTAGGGTGTAATTAATTAGGTGGCATGTGCACAGGGGGAGAGAGAGAGAGAGAGAAGGAGAGAGAGAGAAATACCGATCAGTCCTCCTTTTATCCTCTGAGCTCAGATGAGTTCCCCTAATGAGAAAAAATGAGACGCCACCAACCAGGGAAGAAAGCATTTTGTCCTTTACATGTTCTCTCTGCCTCTCCTCCCCTTGTCTCTCTGTCTCTGCCTCGTTCTCTTTTCATCTGCCTATCACATCCAGGCTATGCCAGTGGGGTGCCAGTGAGTTGGAGGTGAGTCACCAGCCATAGATCTCCCACAGTACGAACTAACACAGCCTACGGGACACGTCCAAATTCACACACACACACACACACACACACACACTTTCCCTGACAGCTAATACCACACAGCAGGGATATATACAGCACAGTGTGTATATGCAAGTACTTGCGTTTGTGGCCATGCATGTGCGTATGTGAATGTTTCTGGCCTACTGTGTAAAGAGAGAGATGCCCTGTTTTAATGGCTGCTCCTATACTGTATGGTTTAGAGCTTCCTCTTCTGAACTGTCCATCTTAAGGTGGAGAGACAACATAGTGATCTCGGGAAGGGAGGGAAATTGATTTGGATTGGAGAAGAAAGTTGTCAAATTGATGAGGAGTATGAGGGAGAGAGGGAGAGAGAGAGAGAGAGGGAGAGAGAGAGATGGATGGAGAGACCTACAGAAGGCATAGAGAATGTGGGAGGGCGGCAGAGGTACAAACACTCACAGCTCTATTGATCCTCCTCTCTGTTCAACACTGACTCCTTGACCTCATTCTCAAGTGTGCACGCGGGTGTGTGTGTACGTACGTGTGGCTCTGTGTGTGTACGTCTGCATAATAGTGTCTGCATGCCCGTACGTTTGTGTACGTGTGTGCTAAAGCCCCAGCCCTAGTGCAGAGCAGTGTATCTATTTAAACACAGATGAGAGAGAATCCTAACTGCTGGTGTCAACCTGTCTGCTCTAACGACATCATGCATATTTAAACACACACAACGCCCCGCCCTCAAACCACACTCTTCCTGCATAACATTTCAAGGCTCTAGTACACATACACACGCATGCATGCAGCACAGACACAAACACAGTGCAGACACCCCGCACACACACACACACACACACACACACTCCTCCTCTTCTAGTGTAAACTGATAGTTTAATGGCTGCCTGGCCTGTCCTGTTGTCCTGTCTGACGAGACTGTCCTAGGTGACAGTTTTATGGGCAGTTTGGCAATGTCATCGGAGACGGACAGCTATTTACAGCCTAGCATTGCACACTACGGACACTAGCAGTTAGCATAAATTCCCAGGAGGGATCAGCCATAGCCAAAAGATAATAAACATGTTGTCAACCATGAATGCTCTAACGCAAATACACACATTGTAAAATACATACAGCCGCATACAGCTGCCAGTTACGCAGTCCATGGGGTAAAAAGGCTTTTTAACCTTGCTAATACTACCATCCACACCAACCCACACACACACACATACCTCACATGCAAGCGTCACACACATGCTGTAGATCTGTATCACAGTTATTTACGGCCACCTGCCATTGCGTTAACAACCGACACTCTCTTTTCCTCCCCCCGTCTCTCTCTCCCCTCCTTCCCTCCGTCTCTCGTCCCCTTCAACTATCATTTAGCTTTACGAGGAGTCCTAAAAGAAGGCCGAGGTGTGCGGCCCTCCCTCCTCCCCTTTATGCCAGGGATATTGATATCCTCCATAAGTCAGATGGGCCTCTCTCTGTTACTGAGGAGAAATTGATGACAGAGGGGTGTGACAGGAGGGGAGAGGAGCTGGCAGGGAGTTATAGGAGTTGGGGTGTGTATGTATGGGCGTGGGTGTTTGCGTGAGATGGGGCTTCTACAAGTGTGCGCTGCATACAAACAGACCTATTAACGGGAAGGGAGGGGTTGGTTCGGAGAGGCGATGGGTTAAGCAAAGGAGAAGACCGCACTTTAACCAGGGAGAGATGGACAGAGAGAGAGATAGATGGGGAGAGAGTGAGGGAGGAGCAGGAGGGGGAGAGATCTGTTTCTTTTTTTATGAGTTTTCCCTCTGTGTATGTTACCGTTGCTATAAACAAGAGGTCAGCTGAGCAGTGGCTGTTTATAAGGTCCATCTCTCAGAGTGAGAATATCAAAAACCCTATGAAATCCTAATCAGGCCTCTGTGTGTTTGTGTGTGTGTGTGTACAGTATGTGTACGTATTTGTGTATGTGTTTGCTTGTGCGTTTGTGTTAATCCATCAGAGCCATTAGCAACCATCTGCCTCACACCGCAACAGGGGAAAGGGAACCTAATTCTCTTTGCACTGTGCATTGTGTTATAGGGGTTTGTCTGTATGTGTGTGCGTGCGTGTGTGTGTTTGTGTGTGTGTGCCTGCATCTGTGCATGCTTGTGTGTGTATGTTGCAGCAGCAGGTAACACCTGTATCTGGAAGGGGCGTGTTACAAACCTGTGGGATGTAGCAACAACACAGCATTCATATTATCACACCAACACACCTGCTCATTGTTACATCAAGCTATATAAAGCTTATGCTTACATTGCTCAATGTTTGTGTACAAACTGCATTAGCATACAGTGGGTGTAGTTATGAGGAGATTAGCGTAATCTCACATGAAGAGATATCAAGTCACCTTCACCATGTGGCTGGTCCAGGGTTGAGTCATGCTAACTCACTCAGCACACAGATTTTTGTTTCTTCAGAAGTGGCTAAATGATGTGATTAGTGAACTTGCTTACTGTGTGGATTTCTCTTTTTTGTGTACTTGTATCTGTGTGTACGTGTGTGTGCATTTGCATGCTTTGACTGCTGGTGGGGTTTTTTTTGTTTTTTTTGTTTTTTTTCTATTCCTCTGGGGATAAAGAAAAGGTTTGTTTGATTAATTAATGCTGTTAGACATGAATGCAAATGATCAAAGGAGCAAATTTGCATTTTGTGTTTAATTATTCATGAGCTGCGATTGCGAGTGAATTAGGACACCTGTGAGGGCCTTCTCTACTTGAGCTCAGACACTCACTCATGCACATACATATGCACACACACACACACACACACACACACACACACACCCAGGGATGTGACCTGATGTGTTTAACCAGGACTGCTCCTCACCCCTGTCTCCTGTGCGCAGGGAGGTGGGTCACTACGGGTTCATGTTGGTATTATTAGGTTATGTTTCAGCGCTGTGGCCGGGGTTCAAACGTTCTGATTAGGTTACCGCTTGGCGCTAAAGCTCAAACTGTCACCCTGACTGTATGATTCATCTCCATGGAGACGAAAGGAAAGCGCTGATCTAATTACCCATACTGCTGCCATCTCAGACTTGAGGAGAGGGTTGCATGGTGTGAACAAGGGGAGAGGAAGAGGCAAGAGGTGACACATGATATAAATGATTTAAAGGCTGTAAAAAGAGGGACAAACGGAGGAGGAGATAGTCTGAGGCTGAGCAAAATCGGGTGGAAGGAGAAGAGAACGATCTGGTGCTAACAATAAATTGAAAAAAGCAGGTATTATTTGGTTTCTTTCTTTCTCCTCTTCCTCATCCCTCCCTTCATCATCAGCAGCATCCAACTGCTGCAAATGGGCCCTTGTTGCCATGGATATGAGCGATGGTTCCTCCGTTCTGCTCGGTGGGGCTCAGTGATAAATGGCGGGACGAGGAGGAAGTTAATAATTTATCCCGGGGAGGGAGCGACCGTTCCGGGGAGCGTTGCCGAGCGTAATGGGTTAAGTGCAGCGATTGCTGCGTGCCGAGCGATAGACTCACAGGAGGGGATATATAAAAAATGAATAAAGGATGAGTGGAGCCTGCTGGGAGGGAACTGTCAGGGGAGTGTGGGGGAGGGTGGAGGGGTTGTTTTGTTTTGGGGGAGAAGGCTTTGTCATTCCTTTAAGTTAGAGGATTGTCAGGTAAAGAACAGTAGAGGCTTATTAGAGCTTCCTCCAGGCTTTCACTAAAGATCTCCTCCCACTCCGCTTTCACTAGAAATGAAAAACAGTTCAATATGCCTTGGGCTTTGAAGTGTGACAGCGGCAGTGCGAGATCTAGCTGCTGAAGCCCAGAGGTGGAGGGCCTCGCTGTGTGTACTGCGCTGTCATTATCAGTGACTCATTGACATGGATGGCTTTGACAGTGACAATGTACGCATAAAGAGAGAAATACATACATAGACCTAGCTTATTGCTCATTATACGACATCAGCTATGTATGACTTTGTTTTCATTCTCCTCTGTCTGTTTGTCTCTCCCTCTTGCTCTCTCTAGAAGAGTCTTTGAGGCGTTTGTGCTATGTTCTGATGAAATGAGGGAGAGAAAGGGATGGAGAAAAGGAGATGGGGGGATGAGAGGAAGAATACAAGGGAGAGAGAGAAAGGGCACATGGGGTATACCCACTCCTCCCAGAGCATTAACGCAGCACCTGCTTCATGTCTCCTTAGCAATTTATGAGGTGCTACACTCCTCGCTCCGCCTCCCTCCCTTCTCTTCCCTTCCCTTCCCTGCCCTCCATCTTACCCATTATAGACCCCCCCTCCCCAATCCTCCATCTTTAGCCCTGCTATCGCTTAGATCTTGCAGTTGGAGCCTGGTGGTGTGTACTCAGGGTTAGGTAGGGGTCACCATATTGTGTTAATCCTAGAGAACATATCAGATCAGCTTGATTTCATTATTGTCCCCCCGATGCCCCATATGCAGGGGCGCAAAGCTACTTAGAATGATCCTCTCCTAGTGATGGAGGAGAAGTAGCTGCAGCCTGTTATCTGTGGCGGTGCTGCAGCCTATTGTGTCAGACAATGTGGTTCCTCCACTGTGTCCTAGAGCGGATTGGGAACGTACCAGACCTGTGTTAAAACACAGCTGAGCTCTGCATCCTCTGCACATGTCGCCTCCCACTGATTATTTGATAGATTTTTCGACCCTCTTTCCTGGTTTGAGTGTAGTTTGAGTTAATGCCTCTCAGGTGTGTGCGAGTGTGCGTTAGCGCATGTGTGTGTGTGTGTGTGTCCCCACAGTGGAATATATGACTTGTTGTTTCTTTTCATTCCTTCCCCATTTTGTTTCGAGAGTCTGTGTTTTCCAGGAGTCTTTTCTCTCTGCCTCCTTGTTGCTGATAAGTGATGGAGATAGCTGTGATGGATAATACTGTCTTACACACACTTTATATTAAACCCCTCTTCTCTCCCTGCTTCAGCTGAACAGTTACGGATGGTGTCTGTGTGTGTATATGTGTGTGTGTGTGTGTGCGCGCGCGCGCGTGCGCACGTGTGTGTGTGTGTGTGCAAGCGTGCTTTATTCTCCCGAAACATATTGTATGTTCTCGGTAAGCTGTTATGTAGATTCTCCAAACAGAAGGCCCAGCACTGACAACAGACATCTGAAGGAGGCAGAGAGGGAGGAAAGAGGATGGGAAGGAAAAGGGAGGGAAGATGGGAGGGAAAGAAAGAGATGGTGATTATTCTCTGCAGGTGGAATAAAATAACACCACCCAGGGTCCGGTAATCACTGTGTTCAAGTAAACATCAGAAAGAGAAGGATAGAACATGTTGAATCGTAATTTTCTTGGTGTTTGTTTGTTTGCTTTTTTTTTGTAATAATGCTGTTGCCCGTAATCGCTGCATCCGTCTGACTGAAGAGAGTCACAGAGGTATAGGAGTGTAGGCTGGACTATTAGACTCAGCAGCCATAAGCAGACTTTGCTCTCCTGTTGTCCACTTGCTCATATCTTTATCTTTTTATAAGCTCTCATTGTCGTCGCCGCACAGTGGGGTCTGACAGATGCTACCAAGAGCCGTGACAGGGTCAGGTACGTAGGACATGCGAAATCACCCACGTTTAAGCACACACACACACACACACACACACACACACGCATCCCAGGGTTGATGTCAGAGCCCTGCAGGCACCCAACTTCTGTGTGGCACCCTGACTGACAGCTTCATCAAACCCCCACTCCGTTCTACACATACGTGGACACACACGCACACACACACACACACTGACACCCACACGCATATACACGCACAGACTCATGCCCCCCCAGGTTGCCTTTGTTCCCAGCATCTGTTTCCCTCAGTGATTAATTGCAATTAGCGAGAGGTTTGAAGGCCTGTGGAAGAACACAGCGAGAGGAGAAACATCAAGATTAATGAGGGGAGGCATTCATCAGAAAGAGAGAGAGACACCGGGAAGAGAGGGAAGGAGAGAGAGAGAGAGATAAGGTGGGGGGAGGGGAGGATAGAGGGATGACAGGGGAAGAATGGAGGGGCTGGGAGAGAGGGAGGATGCATGGATGTTGATGACGTAGGGGACGGGAAGAGCGGAGGAGGGAGGGGAGAGGCGAGATAAAGCAAGGGAGAGAGGAAGAGAGAGAGAGCAGGAGAGAGAGAGAGAGAAAGAGAGAGAGACAGCAAGAGAGGGAGAGAGCAAGAGAGAGAGAAAGAGAGACCGAGCTAGTTGTCAAAGCTCAGGCCACAGAGCAACACCACAGGGGGCTGATTAAATATGAAAATTATAATTGCTAATTGACCTTTATTAATCAGAGCAGTGGGGGTGTGTGTATTGCATTGCATTTTTTTGTGACTGTTCTTGTGTGTATGTGTGTGTGTGCGCGTGTGTGTGTTTGTGTGAGATTGCGGATGTGTAAGCACGCCAAAGCGCGCGTGTGTGTTTCTACTTGACTGTGTCTGCGTATGTGTGGCTGTTTGATCCCCTCATGCAGCTCTCTCATGTCTCAAAGAGCTCTCTCATGTTTAAACACAGCATAATGGGAGAGGCAGCTAGAATAACACACACACGCACACACACACACGCACTAGAGGCTAGGTGGTAATGAGAGTGTGAGTATATTAGGGAGAGCTAAATAGGGTCACTGTGGGACCTCACTCTTTGGGCTGCCAGATGTACAATCATGAATGCATGCATGCACTCACATGCACACGCATATAAACACGTTCTGTCCCCCCCCCCGCCCCCCCCCCCCCCCCCCCACACACACACACACACACACACACACACACACATAATACATACATACATACAGGTGGCACCAAGTCACTGACTATAGTACTGTGTCCCTTTGATGTCTCCATGCTTATTATATTTAGAAAAACCCTGACACTGTGTTTCATTCTGCATCATAAGCATGTAAACAGAATTTCTCTGCCGTGCCTGGCTCCATCCAGCTTATTTCCTCTTGTTATCAGCACACACACACACACACACACACACACACACACACACACACGCATATGGATGTCAATCTCATTGCCAGATCACACAGATCTGATTAGAGACCCCCTAAATCCATTAGACCAATGTGATTTAGCCAGCCATCATTAGAGCCACATGCAAACTGGTCTGAAGTGGTTTGATTTGGTTTCAGCTGGCCCGACACGTCAGCTGCATCCTGCACAAGCTCTGCAGGTCTCAGCCAGACTCGAACACTAATAACTGACCACAACTGTTGGCCACTGAGAGGAGTTGAGGGTCTAGTGTCTTGCTCAAGGGCATTTCGACAGAAGGGGAGGGAGGGCCGTGTGTTTCTCTTTCACTTTCCCCTGTCCCAATTTCCCTAGTTGGTCCGAGGGATTTAAAGTGGAAACCTTTCAGTCATAGGCCTGCTTCTCTAACCTTTGGGCTACCACTGCCCCCTTAAAAATGTTCATACTGTACTTACATTGCTGACAGAGGTGTGACCCAGTCAACTTTGCTCGAGTGCCCAAGTCAATCTCAAGTCTTAAGGCACAAGTTTCAAGTCAAGTGTCAAGTCTAACTGTAGATTACCAAGTCAAGTCCAAGTCATTTCCATGTCATTAATGTGAAGTCTCAAGTCTAAATGTAGAACACCAAGTCGAGTCAGAACAAATCCAGTAGTCCGGTATCAATTTAATATTTTATAGAAAAGAAAATATCTAGGAATTTTCAATGCAATGTGGTTTTAATAGGATAAAAACTTGGTAAGAGCATCAGGAGTTTGTTTTCTATAATCAGTTTCAACAATAAATTCAATCATTCCATACAAATTCAGAAAACAATTTAAATTCAGTCGTCTGGTGGAACAAATCTCATCACTTTCAATCTAAGTAATTTACACAAACACAAGATCTTTTGTCAAGACTTTATAAACCTTTTCAAGTCATTAAAGTACAAGTCAGTCAAGTCACCAGAACCCAAGTCAAGTCTCAAGTATTCTCTTCATGCATCAAGTCAAGTCTCAAGTATTCTCTTCATGCATCAAGTCAAGTCTCAAGCAATTAAAACTCAGTCTGACTCGAGTCAAAGTCATGTGACTTTAGTCCCCACCTCTGATTACTGATAATGCTCAGTAATGATAACACTCCTCAATAGGGCAGACAATGTTTTTGTTTCTGTCTTTTCAGCTGCAGCAGCCCTTGTGCACTCTGTCATTCCCACCATTGAATCTGGATTGTGAGTCAGGTGAAAACTCTTTCTGTCTGTGTGTGTGTGTGTGTTAGTTGTCTGAACAGCTGTAAGAGCATCTGCTGAGGCTGAGTGTCATTTCTGATCCCCAAGAGACAGAGACGGAGGGCTCCTCTCCTCTTACCCCCAGTTCCTCTAATCCTGTTAGCTTTGCTCAGGATCAGACTGCCATGCCTGGTCTCCTACCGTCCCACCGCCCCACCGCCCCCCCCACCCTGGGGACCAGAGGGGCGCTGAGCCTCAAAGGGACAATTGTTGCAGGGTCTAGAGGTGCGGGTGAGGGGTCGGTGAGGGGAGGGGAAAAGATAGGACACACACATGCCTGTGCACACACACACACACACACACACACACGTTTAAAACGTATGTGTTTGTGTGTGTGTACACACGCGCACACACACACACACACACACACACACACACACACACACAGTGTTGTTATCCCAGTATGGAGCCTCTTCTTTCCCATTCCCTCTATTCACCACCCTTGTTCTCACTGGGCAAGGAAGGTGGGCTGTCCTCATATCATTTCAACACACACACACACACACACACACACACAATGCACAGTGGAATGGCTCAGCCCTTTCCCCCCGCTTTATTCCTTTCTGTGTTGTTAGTGAGGAGCCCACCTCTCCTGAGGGACAGGATTGGATGTCTTAGGAGGGCAGCAGAGCCTATCAGCATTGACTTTGGCCTTTGCCAGTTTCCTCTCCAGTAACCAAAAGCTGAGCCTCCGGACTCACAGCAGTGGAGAACGGTGTTATACCTCATCTGTCCAACAGAGGGTGCTTGGCATAGTGGAGCGGAAGCCTCCTTCCTTTGTCACTGACTGCTGACTTTACTGCTCTTCTATGCAGGAATAATGGCTGAAATCAACCAGTGTACAACGTTAATGGCATCTGAATTAGAACACTTCTAAATTAATTAGGAAAGTAAAGTATGCAACAATCAAAATGTCACTGTTGATAAAGCTATGTTCCCGTAAGCAGAGGGGAGAATCGACGGACTGATTTGTTTGGTGTTATCAATCTGGGTTAGGCTCTGCTGGCTCTAGGCTTGTTGCGTGTGTGTGTGTAAAGCTGTTTGTGAGTGTGTGTGTGTGTGTGTGTGTGTGTGTGTTTACCGTTGGGTAGGGAGACAGTTTGATTGAGCTCTGCGCCGTAAAGCTGTCTGTTTGCCAGACGGTTTGTCTCCTAGCCAAGATGCTGCAGCAGAGAAGAATACAATGATTATCTGTCACAAGGCAGCAGCGTTCTTCATCAGTCTGTCTAGCAACAGTCCAGACTGCCCCGTACAAGCCTCAGACCACACACTGAATCAGCTTTAAGACAGCCTCGGGACCTGAAACTACCAGGTATCGCTGGCCTTTTCAACTCTGAATGACTCTGTTGAATGTACTTGACTGGTGCTTTTGTCTGTGTGGTAAAATGCTCTGTTATATGTTTACTTTAGGCCTGATAGAGCTGTTTGACTTTCTCTGTTTGACTGTAAGTTTAAAGGGGGCTAGAAGGGCTTACAGGAGCACATCTATAGCCATTCACCATGCCCCAGAATGCCTTGCGCAAGGCCCTTTTTTTTAATTGTTGGTGTGTGTGTATGTGTGTGTGTGTGGTGTTCAGACAGGAGCGCGAGTAGAATGTCAGTGACCTTTAACCTCTGGACTCATTAATGTTGGGGGTGTGGGGTGAGGATATGGTAGTGGGATGATTGGAGTGTGTGTGTGTGTGTACGTGTGTTTGTGGGTGGGTGGGTGGGTGTATGCATGCAGAATGCTGTCAGAGCAGACATGATTTATCACACATTAGGCGGCAGAGATAGGGGGGAGGGCAGGGTTCTCTAAAGGCTGGGGTTACCAGGTCAGGTCAAAGGTCATGAAGGGCCAGAGTGCTGAGTGGATATCAAAGAGCATCCTGGGAGCTAGATATGAGCGACTGCGGCGAGATAGGCATCCAGAGACTGACTGGCCAGACAATAGCATGTAAACACACACACTCACACTCTCACACACACACACACACACACACACAACACTCACACACATACACCCCATTGATATGGTGCTGTAGGTGGAGTGTATAGAGGCTAAGGTCAGCGTGGTTGTTGAGAGGTCAGAGGTCAGGGGAAATAGCCATTAGATCACACCATGGATTTACATGGCTCCACCAGCTCTCTCACTCTCTCGCTCTCTTGCTCTCTCGCTCTCTCTCTTTCTCTCGCATGCTCACACACACACACATCCATAAACGCTCCAACGTGGGTTACCTCTTGACAGACTGACAGCAAATATGTTCTAAAATACGCATCTAAACCAAGCGTGCTGGTACACCCAAACAGACATGCACAAGCAGACAAAGCCCCACAAAGGCAGCTAATTTCACACTGACTCTGCTGGGGCCCTGTTTGGGCACGGCTGTGAAGCACAGACAGAGAGACAGATGGTGCAGGGCTGGCAGGAGGAGTTTCTGCTGTCCTCTGTTTGTGCGTGTGTGTGTGTGTGTATGTGTGTGTATGTGTTTGATTGATTGTTTATGTGCGTGCATGCTCGTGTGTGTGCATCCTCCTGTGTCTGAGTGCATTTTCAAACATCACTTTGTACTCCACACACCAGCGGAGTGGAGGCTTTGGGCTACGCTAGCAGTGCTACTCCAAACTGCTTCCTGCCGCCAAGCTGGGTTTCATGAAATGTTACCCCCAGCACAACCTCTACGGCTTTATAGACCTCTCAGTACAGTCTCAGTGTTTTGTACCAGTCATTTTCTCTCTGGAAGACTGTGGTGTAGAGACTGCGCATATTAAGCATGAGAAGGACCAGTTTGAAGTTGAATGTGGCTGGCAGTGAATTAGACAAGCTCCTGTCTCTCTTTCTGTTGCGTGTGTGTTTGTTTGTGTGACTGTGTGTGTGTGTGTGTGTGTGTGTGTGTGTTGTGTGTGTGTGTGTGTGTGTGTGTGTGTGTGTGTGTGTGTGTGTGCGGTGGTTATAATTGAAATGATTGGTTGCCATGATAGCCTGTCCATAGCTAAAGCCTGTTACTGTGCTTGGCTTGGCTGAACTGGGGCCAGGACCAACACACTGACCCTTGGGAGGGAGGGAGAGAGGAAGGAAGGAAGGAAGGAAGGAAGGAAGGAAGGAAGGAAGGAAGGAAGGAAGGAAAGGTGAGGAAGGAGAGAGGGGGTAAAAAAGAGATGAGGAAGGGAGAAAGGGATCTGGAAGGCAGGGAGGGAGATAGCAGAGAATGTAGATGACAATAACCCGAGAGGATTGTGAGAGGAAACATAGAAATAAATACAAATGGATGGGCAGATACAAATGTTAGTGGAGAAGGAGAGATAATTAGAGATGGTGCTAGTAGACTGTGGCCAGAGGCAAGACTAATGGGCTGACGGACAGACAGACAGATAGGGAGGGAAAGTGCCTGACTGACTGAGTGGCAGTAAGGCTGACAGACGGCCAGACGGGTAGATGGACAGGCTGACAGCCAGCAAGCCGGCCAGGCAGACAGGCAGCCAGTGTCATCCCACATTGGGAGAACAGGAGGAGCGAGAAGGGTTCATATTCCCCAGGACAGGTGGCAGAGACATGGCACTGCTGCCACCTGGCACTCACTACTCTGTGTCCTTCTCTCTCTCTCCTTCTCTCTCTCTGGGCCATAATATTGCTGTCAGCTCTTGACCCAGTCTTCCTCCAGAGCCCCTGCTGTGGCATTATGCAGAGCCTGTTCTTCCCCGTTTTTCCCAGCTTTACTTTAGAAGGCCAAGAAGTCTCTTCTTGCTAAAGGCTTCTCCCTCCTCGATGTGGGGTGAATAGGGCAGGCAGGGAAAAGACATGTTAGTGATTAGTGATTACCATCCTCCAACCTTCCTCCGGTCCAGAGGGGCAGGCAGGTAAGCCCTCTGTCCCTGTCAGAGGCAGTCAAGGCCGGGGCTTTGTGGACAGGTGGAGCCCCCCCCTCCTCCCCTGGATGCTGGAGTCTGACCCCCTCCCCCAGTAATAGAGGCCACCTGCTCCCATTCACCGCTCCATAGCCCTGTCTGACCATAGCCCTGCCACCACCATGCAGGCTAATTAAACTCAGTGTGGCACATACACTCTCACTCCCACTCACACTGAGAAACACACACACACAAACACACACACACGCCAGCTCACATCAACTGTGTGAATGTAGCAACACAAATAGACACACGCACACACAAAAGATTAATCCTCCCACGCTCTCTGGACAGTAAAAAAAGAAGTGAGGAATGCAAACATTTTATAACGCAGTATGTAACGAGAACAGAAACAATTGTACATATTGCACACTTACACACACACACACACACGCATGCGCGTGCGCACACACTCACACACACAGACAGCACGCTGCCAACAGACTGTCCCACTTTAGAGTAGGAGTGTTCTATTTGGCGTCCACCCACAGCTCTCCTCCTCTCTCTGATCTCACTGCACCATTCTTCGAGGTCCCTCGACATACTGAGGAGGACAAAGCTCTCACTGATGTTATGAAGACAAAGCCTTCAGTGACTTCATATACTGGATACTGTTTTGGCCTGGACAAAGCTCTCTACTCTGTTTTCCCTTATCTCTAATTCATCTGCTGTTGTTTCCATATCGTGGCAGAGCCAGGCGGAAAAAAAATCCCACGATAGCAGGGAACACACTCATCCCCCTGGTAGATTCCCCTCGAAAACTACATTTTGAAATCATTGCTCAACCTATTTTAACTATATATTTTGTAGCCCTTCATAATGCTATGTCACCTTTAACATATTTGGCTGTAAGAATGAATAACTTTGTAATGCTTGCAGGCATAAAGAGAGGCTGATAAAATACAGTAGCTGGCGTATAACTACAAGTCGCAGATGGAACCTGCATCCATCTTGTATCAATATGATTTGGCAGTCCATATATTTAAGTGATTGACTGCACTGAACATGTGTTTTCACTTTGCAGATTTCAAAAATATGACTTAGCGTCATCATTTTGTTTGCATCGTAAAGAGCATCAAATAAAAAGGTTTCTGCAGTGAAGTGAGTGAGAAAATGGAAAAAAAGTGTCTGATGGATTAAGTTTGGAAACTTTACCGGGACTTAAACATTTTTCAAATAGGGAATGGAGAGCGGATGAATATTTTGGGGTGATGAAAAGTGTGTGTGTGTGTGTATGTGAGGATGAGAGAGGCAGACAGTCACAGAGAGAGGAGACAGTGGTGGTGAGGGACTTTGAGAGGTGTGACTGTTCCCTAAACTGATTTGGGCCCAACCCTCTCAGACCCCCACAGCTTCCAACATGCCACAGGGAGTTGTCCCATAATCCTCTGTTCCAGGTAAACAGCTTTCTTCCCCCAAAAGCCTGGACCCATCTCCTCCACACACCATCAAAGGCTCTCCATTGCGTATGCCTTTAAACCTCCGCCTTGCTTAAAGCTTGGGGCCCTCTCATCTGTAATGGAACTCTCTGATGCACCAATGCTGCTCTGTAATTGGTGAGAATTAGCCTGATGTTTGTTGATTTGTGGCTGATGAGGTGCTTAAACAAACATCACACTGTCAATGTTTGTCTAGTCTGTCACTGCCTTCGATTTTCACTCTCAATGAGTGCGTTTACATGCGCAGTGTACTCCGGCTACAAGTGCACAACCTGGTTCAGGTCATTTTCGAGATTAAGTATTTATGTGCAGCTTCATATCCCCATCACAAATATCTTAGTTTAATAAAAAAAATAAAAAAAGATTTCAAATATTACCATGGAAACCAAACTTAGCTGGAATACACTGTGCATATAAACATACTTGGTGTTTCCTGCTGGTTCACTCCTCATGTAGTGAGGCTATACAAGGCCATACAGGCTGTGATGCTGCTATGTTGGCCTTGATCCTCTAGTGTTTCCCTATAAAGCTGTATGATGGGGCCTGGCAGAGCCGTTTTCTCCTCTGTTCTCCTGTTTCTCTGTGTTTAACATGGTGTTTCTGCACAGCAGAGAGACTCCTCTGTTTACACTTCATCACAGACACTTAAACACTACTCCCCCGTCTCTGTCTTCCACTCCCCCTTTAATCTCTCCCTCCTCTCTTTTCTTTTCTTTTCTCCATCCACTCCATTTAGTCATTAGGTCGGCTCTCATCTGCATAAGCTTTCTGCCGTGGCGCTGGATTGCACTGGGCTCCAGCTCATGTTTATTAAATAAGCCTGCTTGTTGTGTCAGCCCCACAGCTTGCCCTGCTCTCTGCCTCGGCCTCCTATTTCTTCTCCTTTGCTTTGCTCGCTCGCGCTCTCTCTCTCTCTCTCTCTCTCTCTCTCTCTCTCTCTCTCTCTCTCTCTCTCTCTCTCTCTCTCTCTCTCCTCTTCCTTCTCTCTGCGGTCGGTATGCTAGCCCGCCGTCTCCCATCCCCCCCCTCATCTTATTCCTCTGTGGGGGTATTAAAGGCTGTTTCTGTCGGCCGTCACTCTTCATAAGTGGTGTCTTGCTCAATGTGTTCGCCCCGTTCCCTGTGCGAGTGCACCTCAATGCCCTGGTGCGCTCGCTCTCCACAGGCCCCACTCAGAATGGAAATGAAGGGACTCTGTAATGAGTTCCACTCAGCCAGGGTCCCCGACCCCACCGCCATCAGCCAGCTTAGAGGAGAGAATCAGAGAGAGGGAAAGAGAGGGAGAAAGAGAGAGAGAGAGAGAGGTCAGAAATGGAGGAAAAAAAGAGGCTCAAGGGAAAACACAGGGCTTTTTTTTTTTTACACCCCCCTCTTTAGTGCCTGGTTGCCAAGCTGCTACAATGTTAAGCTGGCCTTTCTTTCAGCCCAGAGGGAACTGTGTGGGACTGTCACATGGGGCAGAAGAGGAGAGATGAGGAGGAGGGGAGAGGAGTGGAAAGGGGAGGTGAGAAGTAGGGAGAGGAGAGGAGAGGAGAGGAGAGGAGAGATGATAGGATTAAATACAACAGGGAATAAAAGGAGTCACTGTATTTTCAGCATGAGCATATGGATGATGAGAACACACACTGTAGGACGATGATGACGATGACAACAATGCCATTGACAATGATGCAATGACAGCCTCCAGAATTTATGTCATCCCACGTCCTCCCAGCCCTTCCCACAGTGCAACACTGCAAGCACTTGCTCTGCCCCTCCCTCATCAGGGCCGACCGGTCCTGATGAGGGAGAAAAACACTGAAAAAGAATGTGGAAAAAGAATGTGATTTTTCGGTC
>NW_027282207.1:5000-32500 GCF_046629955.1 Centroberyx affinis | reverse complement strand
CTCCAGAGAGCGGGGAAGACAACTGTTCTTGTCAGTTTGTCAGTTTGAGTTGCATAGAAAAGTAGGGCTGTTTTATAATTAGAGACTCCTTCGTCAATAGAATTTTCATTACCTCACCCCACACACAATTGCATGCCTGCGCACACGCATACGCACGTACACTCACACACACAAATACACACATACAAACACACGCACGTACACAACCGCATTTTCTCCTTAGATATGGCCTGTTCTCTCTGTTGGACAAAGGGTACGGCCCTCTCTATTGATCTGTGTGTTGGCCAGCGCTACAGAGGCATCCGCTAGCAGCACTCTGCCAGCGTGGGCTAAAGAGTGGGCGAAGCAAGAAGCACGAGGTGCTCACAAAGTCAGTGCGCTTCCTGGAAAGCCCTGCTCTTTGGGATTGGATGCGCGCAAGTGGGTGTGTGTGTGTGTCGGTTTCTCCATGTGCGTTTGTGTATGTTTCAGAGGTACAGTGTGTGTGTGAGTTAAAAAGAGCAGTACATTAAACCAGGGCTTTGTAAGGAGGAGAAATAGCTAGTGTTCCCTGGAAGGCATGAAGTGTGTGTGTCTAATGCAGAGACAGTCTGTGTTGTTGAGGAGATGAGGCCTCTCTTTTAGTTGGCATATGGTGATCAACACGCATGCTGCAAAGATGGCATCTGCCAGTGGCATGTGTGAGAGGGTATGTGCGTCTGTGTGTGGGGTGAGGTCTGTGCCACCAGACAACTGAATTTGAATTATGCGTTCTGAATTTGTATGTGATCAGTGAAACTGAATTTTGGCATTTGAATCTGAAATTTTACAAATTGAACTTGTACTTACTTGTCAGTTTTTCAATCTTCTGTTTCAATTTAATTTTGAAACAAAATTACTGTTGTAAGTATTATAAACTCTACTCAACCTTTCAAAGCCACAGTTTCAAATACAGCTTTCAGATTGTGGCAACATTTTGGTATTTAGGACAAGCTTGCAGATGTAATCAAACTGGCTACGGAGGCCCTGAGAGGCAAGAGAAAAAATCCAAAGTATATATAAATATATTGGCTTACCAACAGGTGAGAATTGTTTTTGCCAGGATCCTTTTTCTAAGTTCTACCAATTTTTCTCCTGTTGCTGTTAAGCAATATATTCCTGTTGGTGCAGTGGTCCTTGGTTCGCACCTGGTCCCTGTTTGATTCTGTGTGATTTTCAGCCACAAGAGGACAGGAATGCACCACTGCTTTGTCTTCAAAACAAGCCTAAACAATTTTTTGTTTCAGGATTAGTTTTGTGATTAGTTTATGAATTCCACACAGTTTATGGCCTTGTCTCGCTGTAAATGCAAAGTTTAAATCAGACAATCACAGCAGCCTATTTATACAAGAGAGATGCTGATCGTTATCGTATTTGTTTTCTTTCACTAAGCTAAGCCTATAGCCATGTGCCTACAGAATGAATTAAGCTTTCCCATGCCAAACAGTCATAAAAGTCAAAAAAGACTTTTTCACCTTTTTAGCTCATTCTATCATACCATACACCTATATTACAATTTATGCCTGAAAAATGACAAAAAAATAATTTTCTATATTTCGTGTTACTGGAAAACATAAAATCTTTAGTGGTGACTTCATTGTGTATCAGTTGGAGTACATAAAAATTCCAACTAATAAAACCATCACAGATTTTTGTACAATCCTGCCCTTATGCCCTTGCCATAAAATAAAACTGCCTTTCTCTCCCTAACTGATATTCTGTTGGTTTACATTGGTTTAAACTTTTGAATGATCCCTCCCCGCCCCAATATCCTTTTTCAACAGGAAATGCATCACATTAAGGAAACAACATGCTGTCAAAATGCGATTGCATGTGGTTTCATTGTGACTTTCACTTCAAGTGCTGCAGTACCAAATGCTACCATGTGGTGGCTGTGAACTTTGGGCAAGGGAAATTATGGTGGGAAAGGGACAACAGTGAAATCAAATATTGGTGAATTAGTCTGTTTGACATTCTATTAACTCACCTTTGTGGTGTATTTGTAGTCCATGGAGCAATGCTTGTATGTAACATGCCCAAGCAAGATTATATTCTATTGCAATCTGTCTTTGCTGCAGTAGCAGTGCACATATAATTGCATGTTTCCGAAGACGGCTGAAGGCAACTTTGTGGTTGTAGTTGTGTAAACTTACACTGAGGCTTTGAATTCTAACAAGTGATTTAGCCAGAAGAAGGCTGTCTTAAATTTACCAATAAAGTTTTTTTTATTAAGATATAGTCAAATTAAAACATTAATAGTAAGCTTATAAAAACGTTGGTTTTACAAACATTTTGGTAGAACTTAGAAAAAGGATCCTGGAGAAAAAAGGAAAAGTCTCCTATAAGTCAGTATTTTTAGATAAAAATGGGAGAAACTGCCAAGAGAATCCTGAATTTTGTTTTTCCCTTGCGTCTCAGGGCTTCAGCAGCCACTTTGATTATATTTGCAGGCTACTGCTTTTCCTAAGTACATGAATGTTGCCAGAACACATAATTCAAATTCAGTCATCTTGTGGCACAAATCTCACCCCATATATTTGTGTGTGGTTGTGTGTGTTTGTGTGTGTGTCCTTGCACTCCTATCCTTGTGAGAGCCAGTTTGAGTTTTAAACCTTCAGAGTCAGGACATTTTTGCAAAGTGAGGTCATTTTGGCCGGTCCTCACTCAGAGCTTCAATAGGATTACGTTTAGGTTAGGGTAAGGGTTAAGGGTAGGCGTGCAGTGGCGAGGATTAAGGTTGTGGTTAAGGGTAAGGGAATGAATGTAGTCAATGGAAGGTCCTCACAAGAATAGCAAGACAAGCGTGTGTGTGTCTGTGTGTTGGTCTGTTATCTTCATGTGTGCACTGTGCTCTGCATCGAGGGAGTGCGCCTGCTGACTGTGTGCCAACTGGCGCGGAGCCCTTGGCAGTGGGCTGGCGTTCGCGTGCCCGCTCAGCTCCCACCACCTGTCTGGTCCCTGGAAGAGTCACCCGCCTCCTGCAGGGAGGGCCTCCTCCACGGGCATGGGCGGGGGTGGGCAGCCTGGGGGGAGGGGAGGCCAGGGGGAGCAGGGAGCAAGTAGGGCCCTCGGACCTCCAGACCCCTGCCGCAGGACGGGGTTGTGCTGCAGAGACGGGCAGACTGAGAGAACCGCGGCCTGGTCTGGGCGCTGATACCGCTAGGAGCCAGTGAAAGCCCTTCCATCTGTCTGTCCCTCCGTCCATCTGTCTGTCTGCCTGTCCATCTGCATCCCGAATGAGCGTCTCTGTCTTTTTGACTGTCTGTCTGCCTTCATGAGCATAGAGGAGGCCAGGAGGAGAGAGGGAGGGACAGACGCTGCTCAGACGGGATCCTGCTCTGTGCTCCTCCTTTTCTGTTCTTTTCAGCAAATCTGTTGGTGAAATATGTAACGTGTCAGTTAGCTAACCCACTGTCTCCTAATTTCTCTTGTTCCGTTTGTAAGAGTATTACTCAAGAGAGAGGGAGGAGAAAGAGAGAGAGAGAGAGAGAGAACAGCGAGGGCCAAGCACAGTGTGTTGCATCTCTGCTATGTGTGGGAGTAGTGGGTTCTCAGAAAAGCCTTGTACTACCTTTCAGCGAGGGATTGTGTGAACATACACTTGCTCAATAATTTAGCCACTGCAAAGAGTGGTTCTGATTAAATAATGAAGGAGCTTGGCACAGTCCTGATCGACTGTGTGTGTGTGTGTGTGTGTGCGTGCGTGCGCTGGGGATGTGTTTATTCATGTACATGCTTGCTCGCTCGTAGATGCCACACCAGCCCATAATAACGACAATCAGGGGCCGAGCTCGCACATCCTCATGACCAGAGAAATGCCGAATATCATTTCAGCGCTAACAGTATGATAATCTGCAACTACATTGCAGGGAACTCTGTGTCCGTACACACTCGTAGGGAGAATCAAGATGTAATCAACAATCAGGGGGGGGAGAGAAACACTTCGCTTTCCTTCTTAAGTGTTTATTATTTCTGGCTCCTAGAATTAAATGCAATTTTAAAGAAGGAAGAAGAAGGCCTGTGGATGGCTCAGAGTGGCTCACCTTGCGAAATAATTCACAGCAACACGCAAACCTACATTATACTCTGACCTTGTCCCTCTTTTCATTTCTTTTGGTGTTTGTATTGCTGTATAGCTCCCTCCATAGCTCCACATACAATATAGTACCATTTAAAACTGCAGCGGCTAGAGTTATTTTCTATTTTCAAGGCACTTTTACCATAGGAGTACAATTGGCTTTTGCCATGGAGCCAGTCTCTTCAGATCGCACGGAAGCTCTCAGATGTGTGTGTGTACGTAATGCGGTGGCAGTGTATTTCTCACAGCTCTTTGTGACCTCTGCCTCCAGCTCTATTCAAGCTGCCAACAGCCATCCCAAAATGTGTTCAGGTTGCCAATAGTTCAGGTGCAGGGCGGTGTTTCCATGACGGTAGGGTGAAGGGTCAGGGGCTATTAAAGCCTGTTGCTGTCCGGGGGCTGTAGATGGTTATGGATGGCTTTAGACCACGTGTCTGCCGGCTTGACCTTATGAACTGTATTGACCTGAAAGGGTCCAGGCAGGAGGCGATAGGCAGTCACCAGACTCTGACCTCTGACCCCCGGTTCAGCAGGGGGCAAAGGTCAATGGTAATGCTTGTTGGATGGCTGTGTAGTCATGTTGCTGCACCGCTGTGTGGAATGGTGCAATATTCAGAGTCAGATTTATAAACATAATCTTCATTGACACATTAGACAAAAAATAGTGATTTTTGTGGATTTGTCCATTTTTTTATTGATAGATAGCCAGTTTTGTCTCTCCTTCCCTCTTCTCCCTTTTCCATCCTTTCCTCTTCCTTCATTAGCTGATTGTACTCTCATTTTCTGCATCTGATCTCAAATCTACACACACCAACACACAAACCCAGTAGTACACAACTTCCTCCCTAACAGCGCACAAAATCACAAGGTAGCACACATACACATGCATGCAAAGGGACTGCTGCATCTGGACCTTGGACAAACCTTGTGTGTGTGTTTACGTGTGTGTTGTGTGTGTGTGTGTGTGTGTGTGTGTGTGTGTGTGCTGTGATCATTGGAAGGGGTTGGAATGGGGGGGTGGGGTAATGCGGTGAAGCTGTTTTTGCTATAATGCAAGCTATCCTTCATTTCTTATCTGAGGCTGCTAATGTCTGGGGCCAGTGGAGGCTGGCGTTGGCGATTCATGGCCTAGACCTTGGCTTTGTGAGAGCTGACATCAATAACCCCCCCGCCCCCCCTTACTCTCCCTCCAGCCCCGCTAGCATCCATATGGCTCCTGGCTGTTTCTGTGTGTGTGTGTGGGGAGAGAGAGAGAGAGAGAGAGAGAGAGAGAGAGAGAGGGAGAGAGGGAGAGTACAAAGATCAAAGGTTCAGCAAGCTAGGTGACAATAATTCAATAAGGAGGAAGGTGAGGAGGGAGCTTGGGAATGAATGGCGTGCTGCAATGATGTTTAACCCTGACCTGCCCCGCTCTGTCACCTTTACACTGATGTTACATTAATGAAGACAATCAGGGTCTTTCCCACAAACACATCTTGCTTTCTCTCTCTCTCTCTCTCTCTCTTTCTCTCTCTCTGTTTGTGTATTTGTGTGTGGTATGTGTGTATGTTCTACTATATGTATGTATATTATACATGTGGTATGTTCTATATTTACTGTTATAACCCCCGCCACACACACACACACACACACACACACACACACACACACACACAAACATACAGACACACACAGCTGGTATGGTATTCTACAAACAGCGTTTGTCATGGTGAGTTTTCCATCATGCTGTCTGTCTGGTTCAACCAATCAAATATCTGCACACCTAAGACCATAACAAAAACATGACACCCTGTAGTGTGTGTATGTATATACGTGTGTGTGTGTGTGTGTATGTGCCTATGTCCACAGCACTAAAGCAAATGACAGAGGAGGACTGAGAGAGGAAGAGGGGCAAATTTCAGCGTGACACCTGGTGAATATAGTGAGTGTTTCTGTCTGGTCTGGATGATGGAGGGAGATGACAAAAGAGAAGAGAAGATAGAGCAAGGAAGCAGAAAATAGGCTGGATTAAATGGAAGTGGAAATCAGCTAGGGATGAGAGACTTGGAATCCGTAGCTAATGATTGTTTATAAAGAATTTTCCTGGTTTGTCTGCTTGGTTTCTCTGTTCTCTCTAATCTAGCATTGGAAAGATGTGACGTTATACTTGGTTGCTTTGTTGTAGCGCCCTATATTTCCCATTTTTCAGAAAACACAAATGGAAAAACGGAATGTGACAGGAGGTGGGCATTAGATGGAACAACATGACAATTTGGAGGACCAATTTGGGGATGGAAACAGTAAAATATTTGGCTTTTCAGTGTTTTGTAACAAAAAGAGCAAATATACCATTGTGAATGTATGGGAAGTAGAGTTGTGTGTTTTAAGCTCAGTGTATGTGAGTGTATGCATCAATTTATATGTACCACAATGTGCTCATCTGATACTTGACACAACTGAATGTGTCTTCTCCTTTTTCTGATGCCTGAAATATTGACCTTGGTGTACATTCAACGAGAATATTCAAGCCTTACAAAGGCTGGCTACATAGATTCTAACACCTATCCTGCCTCCTTTACTTACTTTCATTTGGTTCAGTTTCTAAGTGGTTATGAGAAATGACTCTATTTCTCAAGGTGTGAGGTCCTTAGACGATGTTAAATAATTATTTTAAGCCCTAAAAGCCACACAACGTCAGTGTTCACCTTTATCAATATCAATAAATGTTTGATCAAACAGTAAAAATTCAAATAAAAAGAAATAAAATTATTTATTTATCCATATATTTTTATAAATCAAAACAACAAATGATATGATTAGTAACTTTTGATATTTTAATTATTGTATAAATGATAAAAATGATGAAAAATGTTTTTTCAAAGGGTAGTTTGGTTAGAATATGAGGTGAAACATGTTTGTGGGTGCTGATGGACCCACACGTGCCTTCTGCTCTCCGAGTGTCAGCATGTGTGTATCATGTTTCTAGGGTGACAGAGAGGGAAAGCGAGGCTGGCCTTTCTGCTCTGATAATAAGGTGACATTTTACTCAGAGTAGTGTCTGGATAAGAGCTCTGCTTTTTTGCTCTTCTACAGCTACATCTCTTTTTCTCCTGGCCTTTCTCAGTCTCTCTCTTTGTCCCTCTCTCTCTCTCTCTCTCTCTCTCTCTCTCTCTCTCTCTCTCTCTCTCTCTCTCCCTCACTTACTACAATTTGCTGTCATCAACTCAAAGCTTACTCTCATCCAGTTTCTATGAGAATGTTATTGACTGAGTGAACCCCACAAAGAAAGGTAACCTGGCAACCTGCACTTTGCGAGTCAGCAGGGAGGGGGAAACAGAGCATACCTGGCAACCTGCACTTACTCGATTAGCCCAGCATGGGTTTCCTCAGGGACTGCATGTGCTATAGGATGGCCACATATATATGCAGTTATATTAAGATTGTGCAGATAAAAGGAATATTCCCTTTTTTTCTTAGAGATTTGACTGTTACCTTTTACATGATGAGAACATAGACATCAAAATCATCCATGTGCCCCCTGTAGTAGTAGTGCGGTAATTTTTAGCTGTAACAGTCTTTCATCAATCACAAGATCATTTCTTATGGAAACACTAAAAAACAATATTATTTTTATATTTTATTTAGTGTACTTTGTGTATTTTGTATTATACGTTCTGTATATATCAATCTTCTACACTTTGCCATATATGATTTCAGCCTACTTATCATTTAGCATGAGCTGCTACAAGTTCTCATTTTCTCACTTTTGAGATAATGCTAGTCATCTACTGTCACTCAACGTAGTGTATGCTAAAGTGGTAGCATGGAGCATCAGAACAAAGGATTTACTGGGGACTGGATCAGAACGGGCCAATCTCCCTAAAACTTGGTGCATTCGTTTAAGTCTACCTAACATATTTTAGATTTCCTCATTCTGATACAAAGCAGAATGGTAAATCCATTCCCCTCTGTTTCTTTCTCCCACCTCCCTCTCCTTACCTTGCTTCCCCTTTTTTGTACTTATCCATGTGTGTGAGAGACAGAAAGAGAGAGAGTATGTCTCAGTTGAGCAATGCTCAACCCTCTGCCCCGTTAATTAGCTCAGTAAACGCTGTTGAAATTACAGCAGGGTGAAGTGAAGCGAGAGAGGGAGAGAGAGAGAGAGAGAGAGAGAGAGAGAGAGAGAGAGAGAGAGAGAATCTGTGGATGCTGAATACATATCCATGTTCACAGTAGTCGGTGTAAACCAGTGAGCCAGACTTTTTTATGCTGTTATGCCCTTTAGAGCAGGTACCTACTGATTAGAGAGCGAGGGCTGCAGAGGACAGGCTAGAAGAAGAAATTAATGGGAAGAAGAAGAAAAGTACAGGAAATAGGAGTGGAGAGAAGCATGTTGTAGGGTAGATGTTACACTGACCATAATAACTGTCCATGTTATTTTTATCCAAAAACAAAAAAAAAGAGCAAACTTTTTAAACAGTGTTTTTTTTTTTAGAATGTTAACTTGCGTAGGTGAAGCTCAAACAACTGATTAGTCAGTGAGAGAATGAAAAGAAAATAGTTTGACAATGACTTTGGTGAAGTGTTTTTCTCCCTCTGCCACTGCCTCAGCTGTCACTGCACATTCACAAATATCATCGACTACTGAGCTGACTGCAAACTTGCTATTGGCTACTTGTGACCAAGTACAGCATAGATCCTCTGTACACGTAGGTATTTGCACTTTTAGATGTGAACAGAGTTGATAGAAGCATTGTTGCAATAATGAGAGAGATCTCTTGCAGTTATGATTAACCAGACACAGCCAAACCAACCAAACCAAACACAATATTCAAGCCAATGCAGTCCGGTCCCAGAACCATTTGGTCAATTTAAAGCTATGGACACAAAGCTGAGTTCAGACTGAGGCTGCAGCGCAGTACCTCTCATCTCACCACTGTAGCACCAGGCCCAAAGCAAAGTGACTGTTTTCTGCTCTCAAACTAAAACAAACACTGCATTGTGTGATATGACTAAAATGTGACCAAAGCTATTAAATATTTTAGTCACATGATTAAGATGTCAATGAGATATGGAAATACTGACTAACAGACAGTTGGAGCACATGGTGTTACAGTAAAGGATCATTTGTGTTCTATGGGCCAGATCAACAGACGTTTCTACAGAGGAAAGTGTTGGTCACTGCTGCGCTGTGTGTGTGCGTGCATTTGTGTGTGTGTATGTGTGTGCATGCATATTGTTTTATGCATGTGTATGTAACCTTGTGTTTGTGTCTGTTGGTTTGTGCACAGGATATGTCTTCTGCTCTGCCCTACACTGCTTCTCACCCTCTCTCCACTAGCTGCTTGTGTGCCTGCGTCCCGCCGCCATCTCCTTGCTACCTGCCATTATGTGTGGCTGAGGTGCCTCTAATGGTCCGTGGCTCTCCTCTCCTCCACCTCTCCCCTTTCATTTCCCCATAACAAGCCCCCTGCCCTCTCTCACCGGAGCTCAGAGAAGATTATCCCTCCGTTATTCCACCTTCCGCTCCGTCCCACACTTCCTGACAGCGCTCAGGCGCGACCCCTCGGCGGCAGGAAATTGGCATTGGCAACAGTCATTTCTCTCTTTTGCCCTCTCTCTCACTCTCTCTGCCTCTCTCGCTCTGTGTCTCTCGCCCCTGCTCCAAGCACACACTCTAAGAACAGGTCACAGATCATTTCAAGCACCTTGAGTGTGGTGAGCCAATTACTCTTCCTACTGGTCACCTCCAGCACCCCTGGCACCGCTCCCCGCTCCCCTTTGAGTGGGCTATCCTCTATTATCCTCATTCTTCACACAGTGGGAGTCACCTCTCTGCTGCTGCTGGTAGTAGTAGTGTCAGCGTACGACTCATATCTCTACTACCGGTGGTGCGCAGCAGTCGTATCGGCCTAGGAATCACCTTCCTGCTGCCGGTGTGCAGCGGTAGTATCGGCGCATCAAGGTGCCACAGTGTCAGTTATCTATCACAGCGTAAGAGAGGGGCAGATGGAGGCCGAGACCGGAGAGCGTATTGGGTAAGTGTGTGTGTTCATCTCAGACTGGCTCGCTGAATGAGAGGAGCCATCCGTCATCCGTCTCCACGCTCTGTTTGTTTCCCCTTCATCACAATCCCTCTCCGCTCCGCTCCTCATCATAAGCACGCCACGGACAGACAGAGACACGTGTGTGTGTGTGTGTATGTGTGTGCATGTCTGTGAGTGTATTCATGTGTGTGCGTGTGTGTGTGTGTGTGATTTATGGCAAGTGTGGTCTTAAGCAAGGGCTGGTAATAAATTTGGTGACATCACAGCAAGAGAGGAAATCGAAGTGTCGCAGTACTTACTCATAACCCCTTCATCCTACTACTCTGTACTCCAGTTATCATCTCCCCTGCCTACGTGCGCGCACACACACACACACACACACACACACACACACACACAAACACAAACACCAACACACACAGACACTGTATTCTGCAGGTCTAATTGAGAGTGTGAGAGGTAAGAGCGCTATAAATCCTGCTGTAGTGGTCACTGCTAAAAGTGCCTGTCTCCCTTTGACAGATTCAGCCTGTTTGTTTGCTCTGACAGGAAATCAATCATGCACACACTCGCGCAGACACACACACACATACACACACACATACACACACACACACCTTGTGCTCTATCCATGCAAACACATATCATCTAATCACAAAGCTTCCGCTCACTGTGGGGCCATATTGTATATAGCAATATTGGGTACTGTGGGACACACTCACACACACACAGACACACACATGGGAGCACACACAGGCGCACACACACACACACACACACACACACACACACACACACACACACAGATCTTTAGGATAGAGACCGGTCTTGCCAATAGTGGTCAGTGAGATTGATGAAGCTAATTTTGCAACAACAATGTCCTGAAACAGAGGAGCCTCTGTTGCCTCATGCTCTCTCCCTCTAAAACAGCTTTGGAGAATTCAGCCCATCGTCTGTGTCTAACAGGAGAGGCGGCTTGGTAGGAGTAATTAGCTACATTAAAAACTTTAGAAATGCTACAAAAAATAAAATGTGTATTGTGTGTGTTTCCATCATCTGGGTTGAAGTAAATAAATAGCTTTGTGAAAATAAAAAAAAAGAAATCAAAAATGTGTCCACAAACAAAATTGAAACATTCTTAACATTAAATTGCTTAATATTGGACATGTTGTTATTGTTCTTTAGTGTCAGCTAATGTTAACTGTATTTCATTAATAGGAAGACAAAAACAAAGAAACGCACTTGGCAGTATTCTAATACACCAACTAATGGCCATACCACAATGGGCACCTTCTACATGGGGGTGATAGCAGGTAAGACATTTCTGGGCGGTCATGATGGGCAGATAATTTACAGATAATATTTCAGTGTCCAAGGCCTGTTGTGCAATGAGATTGAACCACTTGTGGGGCCGATCATGCCAAGCCTACATCATTATGTATTCAACGCATGCATTTCCATTTGTATTTATTGCATAATTTCTTTATTAACAAAAACATGTTATGTTTCAAGAGAATGTACAAAGGTTTTTGCAATATTGGGGAAATTTGATCAAATTTGCCTTTCAGCTTTTATGTATTTTATATATAATTAGCAAAAAAAAAATACTTTGATGGAAACCCAGCTGTTGTATGTGTGCGTGTGTGTGTGTGAGTGTGTTGAGGCGAACAGTGAATTCTGACAGAGGAGAGACAGGGAAAACAGACCCCCCACTCCCCCCCAATAATGTAGAGACTTTGCCCCTGCCTGAACATTGTGGAAGGTCTGTTCCCACGGTGACCAAGCTCAGCAGCACCATGGTTACCGCAGGACCCTTTGAAGCCATCTCACCCCCCACCCCTACCCCCCACCTACCCACACACACACACACACACACGCACAAAACCTTTTTTTCTTCTGCTCCTCCTCCCCTGACCCCTCTCTCCCCTCAGTGCCTCTCTTGGCAGTAATAGTAAAGGAGAGTTGTTCTAACCTCAGCTATAAATGATCATGACATGTTAACAAGCAGGCCAACCAAAACAATACACAACACTGCATACACATGGAAACACACACACACACACACACACACACACACACACACACACACACGCACACATGCACACACACACACATCGATTTAAAAGTTCTCTCTGTCTCACATTCTCTGTTTCTCACACGCACACATTGTTAGTGTTTATGCTACAAATTGCAGAGCATTGTGTGTGCAGTGTGAGGTCAGGTTGTGGCATTTTGAGATGAAAGAGCCATGTTGAGTCCACTTTGGACGTAGTTTCACCTTGTGCAAGTGGTCTGGAGAGGTTTACCGAGGTTTATCTACTCTTTATTGTGCTTACATAAATGATCCACATAAAGCATTTCTCTACAGTGAGCGTGGAGATTTATGCGGCTGCTGGACAGATTAATCTGTGGAAAAAGACAGAGAGGAGAGAGGAGGGATTCTTGGAAGGCCTTTCCTCTGCATGCTGGTGGAGGACCAAACAGAGCTAGCTCTCTGCAGGATGAATAGCTGTGGTGTCAGGTGATTGCCTCTCCCTTTTTAGCTGGTTGCCATTTTTCTCCTACTGTGATTTTCAACAGAGAAGACATCCTTAAATAACCATGGCTGTAACAATTGGTTTGTTCAAAGATAAAAAACAAAAGTACTCTCAGATCTTGTGTGTGTATTTCAGTGTGTGTGTGTGTGTGTGTGCAGATTTTGTGCAATGTCTGTCTATCAGTCATGCGATACTTTAAACAAAGCGGTTCCCAAATGAAAACAAAGCTAAGAGTAAACGGTGGCGGGACAAGTCGGGGAGAGAACAGAAGAAAGGAGGAGGAATTAGGGGGGCAGAGAAGTGGTCGGATTAGAATGGTGACGTGATGGGAGGATTATAGAGAGAAAGAAACAACCATTTTCAGCCATGGATGGAGGAAATAACAGAGGGGAGAGCAAAAAAGTCCAGGGGAGGGATAAGACATGTAGGGAGGGAGGATTGGAGAGGAAGAGAGGAGGACGGGCAGGAGAGAGATGAGGAGGAAAGAGAGGACAGAGGAGGGAGGAGGTGTGTATCGTATGGTTGCCGCAAGTGCAGATGAGATGCATTTAGATTTTAGAGTCTTTGTGCGTCAGCCCCAAGAAACAAATGGTTGTCTTCTATCAAGCCTTTGCCTTTCTTTTCCTCATTCGCCCCCTGCGACGCCTCACCACTCTCACTCGCCCTTGTTCTCAACCCCATTTTTGCATGCCAAACACTGGAGCATCAAACAGAGGTGCCACTGTCTCTTAAAAAATGTCTTTAACGCTAACAGCACCAACAATAGACAGTGATTTCCTTTTATCTTTCCAGCAGCAGAATAGACACAGCGAGAGGAGAGAGAGTGAGTGTGTGTGAGAGAGAGAGCGAGACATAAGGAGAGGATGATGAATTTGAAATCTAACCACAGATCACTCCACCCCAACAGCCCATTGTGTGTGCATACATGCATGTGTCTGCGTGTGTGTATGTGTACATGTTTGAGTGCATGTGCGCGTGTGTGCATGAATGTATAAGGCAGCATCCTTCTGCTTTGGCAGAGGATCAGAGAGTGTTAATTCAGTTGTTATCCATGTTTGAAAATGGAGTTGGCTGCAGTGTTTGTGTGGCTGTGGTTGCCTGTGTGTGTGTGTGTGTGTATGTGTGTGTGTGTGTAAGCACCGGTGTTTGGCACCAGACTGGAAGGTTGCTGTGGGTCCACGCTGGCGGAGTTGGAGCTGGAATGTGATTGGTGGGGACAGCGGGCCAAAGGCCGCCCAGGCTAGCGACTGCCACTTGGTAGCCTGCCCCGACTAAACACAGGCCAAATCTGCAGAGACTCACCCCCCCCCCCCACCCCCTCTCTCTCTCTCTCTCTCTCTCTCTCTCTCTCTCTCTTTCCTGTCTTTCTTGTTCTGTCACACCTTGGCAACTCTTTTTTTATGTGTTTGAGAGAAAGAAAGCGAGAGCCTCTACATTATGTGCCTTTGTCTCCTCTTTCACTTTTGCTCTCTACCTCTCTTTCTCATGATTACATTCTCCATTTTGAAAAAAAAAAAAAGCAGCTTCTATAATGATCAGCCATTATCAGAGGCAAGAATAGCACTGATCTATTTACTCTCATCAAGAAAGGGTCTACACTTTACTCAGTAGTACCAGATGTACTATTTGATTCTTTCTTTCAATTGCATGTTTACTTTTTACCTTGAAGTGCCCTCGTCAAGCAGCAGCCTGTCACGGGCTTTCTTCATCTTTTTATTTTTTCAAGAGGAGGGGGGTGTCAACAGCATCATCTCTTCGCCAGGGAGAAACAGTGAAAACTGTATTGTTGAGCTCAGAAGGAAAGGGAGAAGGACGGAGAGACAGAAGAGGAGTGGGAAACAAAGAGGGACAGCGAGAGAAGGAATAAAGCAGAGGGAGAGATGATTAATCCAATCAAGCTTCTTAGTGTTTCATCAATAGGCATTGTTCTAAGATGGCTGCCTCTCCCCAGCTCAGGCTGTGGGCTGCGGCTAGGCTAACACACTAGCTAATCCCAGAATAATACTGAGAGAGGGCAACGCTGAGGACGGGGGCTGTGCCAGTAGATTAGCACTGGCAAAGGATTCTCACACACAAAAAAAAACACACGCACACACACACACACACACACTGGGCAAGGGATGGAGAGACGGGCGCAGATTGAGTGAGGTGCCTATTGGATTGGATTGTACGGCTTATAGTTTTATCCTGTGTGAATGTGTGTTTGGCTGGTGCTGTTGCGGAGTGTGGTAGAGCTGAACTGAGCTGATGAGGATTCGCGGTCTTTAGCTGCCCGAGGCTAGAGAGGTCATGTGTGTGTGTGTGTGTTTGTCTATGTTCTTTGATGCATGTGTGTGTGAGAGTTTGATACTTCATAGATCAGCTGTTCCTCCTAATTAGCACAAGGGATCTTTGCACAAATAGAAAAAAAAATCGTGTACATAGAGGATGTGTTGTCCCCAACTGAACAGACATACGGATGTGTTGAAAAGCGGCACATGCTAAGATGTTTTGCCATTTACGCGTTGATTTGTGCTCAGGAACAGCCCCAGCCTCTGTTTATTTAACACGTCTTTTTTTTTTAGTGCAACATTTCCTATGCCTTATCTCCTCATTTTTCCACCCCTTTCCCTCTCCCAGAAACATTCCCCTTTTTTCTCCGTCTCTCCTGTTATTTCACTCCCTCTGTCCCCCTGTCAATCTCCCTCCCTGCCCCCTCCTCCCTGCAGCGTTTTCTGAGATGACAGGAGGGTGTTTTTCCTTTGTTGGGGAGCCGCTCGCACATTCTCTCCTCTGTTGACAGGTAAAAGACATGAAAGATACTAAAAGACTGAGCATGATGGAATCCTCTGGGGATGATGAGGAGGAGGAGGGGGAGGAGGAGGAAGGAGGAGAGTGGAGGGAGGGCTGGTAGCGAAGGAGGAGAGTGGGGGGAAAAGGCAGAGGGAAAGTGAAGGATAGAGAGAAAGGGTGGAAGCTTGGCCAAACGTAAGTATTTAGGGAGAGGAGAGGAAGGATTGAGTCACAGGGAGAAACAGGAGGAGGTGGAGGAGGAGTGGGGGGGAATGGAAGGGAAGGAGAGGAGGGAAGGAGAGGAGGGATGGAGGGTGGGTGGGGGGTGAGGTAGGAGGGTTTGACAGTGGAGTCTGTGACCTCGGGTAAGTCTCTTCGACTGTGTGCTGATGCGTGAAACCTGAGCACACGCAGTATTAGCACGCCTCACTTACTGAACACAGCAGAGGCCCAACACAGGGCAAGGCAGCCTTCTTACACACACACACACACACACACACACACACAGACACACACACAGTTATTCAATGTACATACATTACAGACACACAGATTGGTATAATGGTGCACTTATCCAGTGTTACAGATACTGGCATGCACAAAGCTGCAGCCTTGTAGTACAGTATAGTGTGTTAAATCCAGAGGCACACTGGTGAGGAGAGTAGGTCAGTTCAGGCCCTCCAACTGGCCCTGTGGTGCTGGTGCTGCACTGGCCCTTCAGCTGCTCTGTGTGTGTGTGTGTGTGTGTTTGTGTGTGTGTGTTTGTGTGTGTGTGTGTGCGTGTGCGTGTGCAGCTCGTGTTTGCTTGGCGCTTGGCCAGGCCATTCCATGTTCGTGGCTTCATACAGTTGTGTGATTCACATCACGCCTAAGGCAGGTTGAACCATAATACAACTCTCTCTTTCTCTCTCTCTTTCTCTCTCTCGCTCTCCTTTCCTCCTCCCTGTGAGTAAGTTAATGGGTTAACCATCTCTGTCCAATAAGCAGGGATAATTGAGACAAACAAGCCAATGAGGAAATGTCACAGGAGAGCACAAGTCAAGCGAAAAACACACTGCCAGCGGCTCTTTGTGTGTGTATGTGTACGTATGTGTGTGGGTGCACATGTGCGTGTGTGTATGTTTGTGTGTGTGTTTGTGTGTGTGTGTGCACATTTGCATTCAAGGTCTTTGTGTATGCATATACATATATTAAATGAAGTGCATTGGCTTGTGTTATTTCTCTGTGCTATTGTTATTTTTTCAAGAAGTGTATGCACATGTAAATGTATATGTGTACATTTGTGTGTGTGTTTATGTATGCAGGAGTATACCGTATATTTGTGTGTGTCTGTGTGTGTGTGTGTGTGTGTGTGTGTGTGTGTGAGATCCCACCCTGTCAGCCTGTTGTCAGCCTCTTTGTGGTGTGTTGCTGTAAAGCAGGATTCTCCTGCTGTGTCTGCTCTCTGGGTTCCCTCTGCTGCGTTTGCATACCGTACACCTGCCCCTGGGCGATGGCACAGACACACACACGCAAACACACACACACACTACACACAAGCCACACACACGCACACATATTTGTTAATCAAATGAGCAGTGCTTTTAGAGATCCTCCTTCCTTCTTCTCCTCTAGTTCACTACTCTGTCTCTACCTTTCTCTGCCTCTGTCTAATAACAACGGGACTCGCTGAGAGGCAGCAGATCTGATGTGTTTGATATGGAGACAGATGAAGGGTTGGAGGATGCAGGTAAGAGAGCTGAGCGACTATAAAAAGCCTCATCAGAGCAGAGACGTGTGGCGCGCCGCGTTCCCTAGGCTGAGAACAGGAATGCTTCTGTTGTCTGTGCTAGAAAGCAGGTGTGCCACAAGGCATTGTGGGAGGGATATGATATGACGGCACATCAGCTTGTCAGCTCTGGTCAGCTCCCCCCACCTGGCTCCCTTGTGTGTGTGTGTGTGTGTGTGTGTGTGTGTGTGTGTGTGTGTGTGTGTGTGTGTGTGTGTGTGTGTGTCACAATAAGGACTCACAGCCATTTGTATTTAAAGGGGAAATCCACTCGAATTCAGGAGTTGCTTGATATGTGAATATAAACAAGTTACTAGCCAAGAGTCTGCTGGAGATGTCATCAAGAGACAAATTCTGTAGGGGCTTACACTGTACCAATTATCTGTTAGTAATTAGTAATAGTAATTAGTAATTTAATCTAGGTTTGAGTCTTAAAACCTTACTTGTCTGAAAGCAAGTGAAATATAAATCTGCCAGTGGGGTGAGATAATTTAACTTGTCTCCAATGCAAATCCATTTTCTTCAATCAAGTGTCATTTTCTTGATACTAGTGGAGTGGTCTGCCTTATTTTGCCTTGTTTCAAGATGTCTTTTTCAAGTAAATGTCTGAAACAAGTGAAACTGCATAGACGAGTGGAATTATCTCACTCTCACTATTTTCCCCTTCTTTGATGAAAATTTTGATTTTAAGACTGAATGTGAGTGACTGTAAATTACTTAAATACTCTGTCGTTCAGAGTTGCCATTAGGGTCTAGATGAATCTGTCAACCTGAGACAAGTATTGATCTTCAGTGTCTGTGATCTGCCATGAACTGTTAGGCAGAGTTAGGCAGGATTAGCTCTCAGTTGGCACCAAAGCCTCATCAGTAGTTGACTGTGGCCTGTGATGACAAAACTCCAGCCCTTCTTCCTCTTCAGCCTCAGTTCCCCTTTTTCCTCTCCGCCTCTGTGGTTTTTTTGGTTTTGGTGTCAAGTCAGGCTCTTTGTCTGTCTGTCTGCAGTGCCAGATCATAGGAAGAACATCACATCATTTTGCACATCTTTTTTGGGGAGATTTTTACATTAAAGTAGACACTCTCTATTGAAAAAGTATACTCAGTTTTTGTTTGTGTTTTGTTTTGTGTCCATCAGTTGTTTGTCAGACATTTCTCATTTGATTTCAAGGTCAAGCCGGTTCAGCGGTGTAGCTCCTGGTAAAGGAGCGGTCCTGAAAAGACAGACACACATTATGCACGCGCATGTACACACCCTTGCTGTCAAGGCTAGGTGTGAGTGGACTGGAGCGACAGGGCCAGCGTCAGAGAGCAGTGTGTGATGGTGCGCTGGTGAAGGGCTGAGGTGTATCTGTGACCAGGTGTGCGACGCGCTTTAGATGAGCGTGTGTCAGTGTGGGCTCGTTTCTTGTAACAGTGCAGGGGATACGGAGGTGTGTGTGAATGAGCCTTAGCCAGATTAGGTGATGGGAGGGTGATAATGGATTTTGAGAGCAGGTGGTGTGCCTCTAGTGACTGGCCAAACACTTACACTGCTTTCTGCTTTCACCCTCGCCTGAAATACAGGGAGGTTTCTGAGAAGCCTCTTTGAAGAGATGACTGAACAACACCGTTGTTTGAATCAGGGGTCAGTTTGTCTGTACTGCTGTCTCACTCCCCCTTCTCAGCAGACTGGATACCAACTTACATAGTTTGAGTTAAAATTATGTATATACTGTATAAATACATATATTTATCTCAATTTAAGAGCTTAACATGAGTAGAGCAAGCAATCACAATCCTCTTTACAAGGCCGACACCTCACCATTGATCTTTTTTTTGTTTTTTTTGCTTTATATATCCCATACAGTTCTCTAAAACTCATACAACATATCAATCAGAACACACAAAAATGCCTATAAAGTCTATTATTAAAGGTTGTTATTAAAATATCTGCACTCATGTCTATAAGAAACTATAGAAGTGTGTAAGAGTGTCTGCTAACTCCCACTGTAAATGGATACTAATGGCTTTATGATCTCTCCCTCTTTTCCATGTCGCCCATTCTCCTCCCACTGGCTCTTGCACATTTGACCTCTTGGTCCTGACCCTTCGCTCCACAGGTAAGTGCTTATACACACACACACACACACACACACACACACACACACACTGCCCAGTTATCTGTGATCTGAAGCTGTTGTGTGATGCCATCGAGGTTGCTGACGAGGCCAGGCTCCTGGACAATGTTGCTAAGAAACAGGAGTGTGTGAAAGAGCTCTGCTGACCTTGGTTGCTCTCTTACTGACACTGAGGCGGGGAGTGGAGATTACACTGAAAACATATACAACCCTATGGCTGCTGTGCACTCCTGCATTGCACATCAAGTGTTTTGTGTTTTTCTCTGTGGTGGTAGGATTTGTAGTAATATCACTAGGACTGGGACTGGGTAAAAAAAGGTATCGAATGAAGTACTCTATTGGTATCGGTATCATTTTAACTGTACTGATATTGGTACTGGTATTGTAATTTTATAAACGATACCCAGCCCTAAATATCACACAGGCCTTTTTGCTCTGTGCTGTTCCTCTATGAAGAAACAGCATGACAGAGAGTGTGAGTGTGTGTGCGTGTGTGTGTGTGCGCGCGCATGTGCCTGCATGTGTGCGCAGTGCTCAGCTGGCCAGGCGAGAGTTGTGTAATTGCAGGGTTATTGCTGCTGAGCTTGATGGGTAATGACACATTTGCAAATTAATTCTCAGTGCTAGGCTGTGATTAGCATACGGATGGAAGCGTCTCACACGCACAGATAGATACACATGTGCACACGTGCGCACACACACATACACACACACACACACTTCACAGGCTTCTAATCACCAGCAAGAGGTCAGGTTAAATGGGTGTGTGTAATGGTGGAGTGGGTGGGGGTCTAGGCAAATAGGGGTGAGTGAAGGGTGAGGAGATATTATTTCTCGTTAGATTCGATATGTGGCAGCGCTTTTGGTCCAGCGTATTTTTTCATCAAATCTCTCAATCTCTCAGCTGTTAATCACAAAAACCTTTTTTTGCTAGTAAGTACCCATCTGTTTAGGTTTAGGTTTTCATAATGGACCATTTTGTTTATGCGTGTGACAGGTTGATGTTTGGCCTTTCAGTTTTAGCTGAAATCCTTTCAATCCCTCACTTTTTCTGGGATTGTTTGGAACCCAACATATCGAGAAAATGTGTGTGATTTATGTAGGTCTTAAGCCCAATGTCCACCAGATGCGGTATAGCTCCGGCAGACGGAAGCTGTGCGGGTGCCGGAACAGACTCGTGCTGTGAATCAGCGCTGCAGTGTCCACCGGGTGCAGATGTGTTGCGGTAGCGGCACGGAAGCCGTCCGGAACCCGCACGGCAATTTCGGCCGCTCCGTTCTTTTTCCGCGTCTGGTCTATTTTTGCCGTATCCGCTTGTGTCTGACAAGCGTGGAAATGCACTTTATTGACTTGCGGGTGATGCATACGACTAGCCAGAACTAACTAGAATCAAACGCGTGCGGTGTACATTGCCTTCCGTTCCGGAGCCGTTCCGATCCCGTGCCGCATCTGGTGGACATTGGGCTTTACACCACATTTATATGTATTTTTGTGCAGATTTCTTCCTTTTTTCATTTATTTGCCTTGGGTAAAAAGCATACAATAGGAATGGGTTCCCGAGCAAACCAAAGATATAGATCCTGTCCTGGTTTTTTGGGATCACACATCCACTCTTTTCTCTGGTCTTTGTCTGCAACCTCCCCCCCACCCCCCTCTGAGAATTCCACACCTGCTCCCGAGGAGCTGACCTGTTTTTTACAAACATGTCAGAGTGCAGCATGTAAAGTAGTCTGTGTGTGTGTGTGTGTGTGTGTGTGTGTGTGTGTGTGTGTGTGTCTGTGTGTGTGTGTGTGTGTGTGTGTGTACCTCCAGAGGCTGTGTGTGGTAGGGAAAGATTATAGAGATGCCTTATCTTGGCTTTCCCTGCCGTGGGAGAAGACAAACCACCTTTCAACCCCTTCCAACACACACATACACACACACACACACACACACAGACCCACAGGAGGATGTAGAGAGTGATTATTCTTTTGCAAGGGGGGATGTAGAGAAGGCGGTTGCATAGTGGGTTGATAGAAAGTGGGTATGGCAGGTTTGTGTGTGTGTGTGTGTGTGTGTGTGTGTGTGTGTGTGAGAGAGAGGAAGAGAGAGAGAGAAAGGTCACAAAGCTCACTTTCTCTCTGTCAGTTTTTTCTACCTCCCTCTTGTGTCTCCACCCTCGTTCTTGCTCTTCATCCGTGTCTTTCTCAGCTGACTGTGCCCTCCTTCCCTCCCTCCCCTTTTTTCATCCCTTCCTCTTTTTCCAACGCCCTTTTTTCACTTGTTTTGTTCCCTTCCTCTTCCCTTCCCCTCCCCTCTGCTCCGTCTCCCTGTTACTTCTTGATCACAGTGTTCCAGTCAGATGCACTGCCTTGGTCCCCAGGGAGCTTTTATAGCCTTTCGATGTGTGTGTGTGTGTGCGTGTGTGTGTGTATGTGTGTGCATTGTGTGTGCGTGTTTGCCTTTTTGCACGGTGTACTTGTCAAGTGTGACTCATTACACTACCTTAAACAACAGAGGATGATAGTTGTTCTCCAGCGTTGCCTGTCTCTGCATGAGCGGCAAAATAAAAAAGGCAAACAGATGATCCTCTTCCGTTGCATCGCAGAGCCTCCTCCCATCACTGATCTGTGCCATTCTCAAGGTTTCCAGAACCCCAAAGTCCCATTTAAAGTAATAATCTGTGACATTTCCATATAAGTAAATGTCCATTTTGTTACTGTCTATCATCTATTGATAAAACACAATAGTGATTCAACCTATATCCAGTTCATGAAAGTGTAGGGTATAGGTCTTTCCCGGGAACCTCTTCTGGCTGAATAGACAAAGAAAAAGCCGGCGTACCTATACAGAAACTCAAACTTCATCAAAAGAAAATCCAAAGAAATAGATATCACAGTACTAATTGCAAAGTGATCTCTGGAAAGTGCAGTGCAAAAACACCAGAGCAATGACCGCTTATCACCAAATAAAACACAAACACAAACACAAAATGAGGATATTGCTGCTACTTCAAGCGCTTTAAACTTTCAAAACATTGGATACATTTGGGCTCGAAACATCGATCAGTGTTGAAAACAGACAGACCTTCTCATCCTGTCTCACCTTCGTTTCATCCACCTTACCGAACTTGGCCACTATATTTTTAGTTCTCTGTCTGTCTCTGTCTGTCAGTGTGTCATCAGACTAGGTGGTATAGCGCCTCAGGGGGACACATCACCTCTCAACCTGTCTCACAAGGTGCGAGACACTTCAACACCTGCCTCACACACGCAGAGACACACACACACACACACACACACCTCTACGCAAAACAGCACAGAAGCACGCACATGCCTGCCAGCACCAATAATGCGTATTGTTTGCACACGTACTGTACACAATACAGTGGGAAAGGTGTGTATATGCAAACATGTTGCACAATCTCACGTCTGTATTTTAGTTGCAGCATACACACCTAGACACACACACACACATACACACACAGTCACCCACACATTTCTGTTCACACATTGGACATGTCATAATTAAACATTTACTGTCTTTGTATTAATACCGAGGGCTTTGTTCCCAGAATAACTCTCTTTCTCAGTCTCACCCACGGCTCTTTAGCAGCTCCACCGCCCCCTCCTCTCTACCTCCCTCCATATCTCAATCTATGGACACCCCTCCTCTTCCACCCTTGTTCTCCCCCTCTGTCTCTCCCTCCTTCGCTCTTCACTCATCAGTCTCTATTAGTGAGTATTTGCCCTATTTGTCTGTGAGCATGCCTTTCTCTCTCTCACTCGTTCTCACTGTGCTTGTGCGCTTGTGGATGTGTGTTAAGTTGTTGTTTTTTTCTCTCCTCTGAGGCTACCTAAAGGCATTGTACCTCTCTTCCTGCCCCCCTGCCCCCCTTTCCCTCCCTTCCCCACTAAACTCGTGCCCATCCCTCTCTCTCTCTCCCCCACTGTGAGTTTCATAGTGGGTTTGAGAGCAAGTCAGCCCCCAGGGCAAACTATCTTGCCAGACTATCCCTCCATCTCTCTCTCTCTCTCTCTAACCCTTTATCCCTCTCTCCCTCTCTCCCTCTCTCCCCCTCTCTCTTACACCCCCCTTCTCTTCTCTTCTCTTCTCTCTCTCTCTCTCTCTCTCTCTCTCTCTCTCTCTCTCTCTCTCTCTGCTCCCTCTCCTGCTGTTTTTTTGGTTTGGCATGGCTCTTACCCAGCAGATAGTTAACTCCTCACCCCTACTGCCACCGCCTCAGTGTGTGTGTTTGTGTGTGTGTGTGTGTATCTCTCTTTCTCCCTCTTTCTATCTCTCTCTCTCTCTAACCCCTTATCCCTCTCTCCCTCTCTCTCTTACACCCCCCTTCTCTTCTCTTCTCTTCTCTCTCTCTCTCTCTCTCTCTCTGCTCCCTCTCCTGCTGTTTTTTTGGTTTGGCATGGCTGCTACCCAGCAGATAGTTAACTCCTCACCCCTACTGCCACCGCCTCAGTCAGGCTTTGTGTGCAGAGCAGGCGGCAGCATCACACAGTGTGTGTGTGTGTGTGTGTGTGTGTGTGTGAGCAAGAGAGAGAGAGAGAGAGAAGAGGGGGAGAGTCTGCTCTCGGCGCAGCATGGTGAGCAGTCTGTGAGCTAGGCTGCACAAGCCAAGTTTCAGAGACGGACACACAAATGCACCCACACACTCGCAGACAGAGACGAGGACTCTCATTTTCAGAGCAGAGAATGGAAGCGGGGGATCTTTTATGTTTTCCTCTTCCAACCACATAGCTGTTCTATTGTGAGCTGCCCTTGAAGACCCACAGCTCTCTCTATCTCTGGCTACTGGTTGATGGTTTCCTGGTGTCTAATACAGTGCGAACAGATGCTCCCTTGATGCTCGTTGGCCTCTCGCTGTCACTGGGGCTGTCCAATCAGCTGTCACCCTGACTCCAAATTGAACCGTGACCGCTCTCTTCCATCAGCACTGGCCGGTACTTCCCTCTCATCTCTACCCTCGCCTGCTCTATCTCTTTTCTCTCTCTAAACCCCCACTCACACACACACACACACACACACACACCCTCCCTCCCTCTCTCTCTCTTTCGCTATCTGGCTGTGTTGTTGCCTGGAGGGAGTTCATTCTGCCCTCCTTCTCTCCTCCTCCTCCTTCTCTCCGTGTCGGCAGTGAATGAGAGGGAGAAAAAAAGGGAGGGCGAGAAAATGAGAGAGAGAGTGAGAGAGAGAGAGAGTGGCAGCAGTAGCGGAGGAAGCAGAGCCGTCTCTCCTCTGATCATCTTTCTTGGATAGAGGGATAAAAGACAATCCCAGGAATCGGCCGTTGCTCTCGTCTACAGGATTTACCCAGCCTCTATTTTATCCTCCCTCCTGCCTGCTTTTCCCTCTTCTTGGCACTGGACCGCTAGCTTTTACATCTTTCTCCGGCTGTCCCGGCTCGCTGGGTGTGTGTGTAAGAAAGAGAGCGAGAAAGAGAGCGTGTTTCCTGCCGCTGCTTGGATACGAATAGCGAGTGTGTGACCCTTTGCCCAGGGGGTCTGGGGTGAGAGCGAGGGGGTCGAGAGCGGGGGTGTGCTCAGGGGTTGACCCTTGCACCGCTCTGTCTGTGTGTATCTGCGTGACTGTCTGATTGTGTGTGAGTGTGTGTGTGTGTGTACGTGTGTGTGTGTGTGTGTGTGTGTGTGTGTGCGTGTGTGTGTGTGTGTCTCCTAGCTGGCTGGGCGGTCCCAGCCTCACGCTTGGTTAGCGAGGACCAGAGAGCGGGGATGACAGGCTGAGTCCCAGCCCAGCCTCCCCACACACAGAGCCTCGTTTCTGGGTGGCTGCGAGGGCACAGCCCCTCTCTAGCACAGTCATCCAGGACAGGACGGCTGCCCACGCTTTTAACACAAGTTGCTCTCTCTACATGACACTTAAACAATAGCCATGTTTGGACTAAAAGCGCCACTCTACTACTTGCCAGGTAAGCTAATGGTAATGGTGTGTGATGTGCAAATTTGTGTTTATGTCTGTTCCATCCATTTCATGTGTGTACACTGACATTATACTGTATATATATATACAAGCTGTGTGTGCCTGTGTATGTGTGTTCTTGTGTGTGTGTGTATGTGGGTTTTGAAAAAGTGCACCAGAGGTTTAAGGTTAGCGAGTTGATGTGGGTGCATCTAAGGAGAGCCTTTGTCTTTGTGCTGGTCCTGAGGTTGGAACCTGAGATCCGAGCCTGGCGGTGTGACTGTAACGCTCGCTCTGTTTCACTAAGCTCTCAGCCCCTTAGCAGCATGGAAGTCAGCAGGTAAACTGGACGCTAAGTGGCGGCGTGTGTTTTATTCAAAACAACCACACGGTGGGGGAGGGGAGACGCAAATGTATTTGTGTGTGTGTGTGTGCCTGTGTTAGTGTGTGCAGGTTTGCGGTTGTGTGGTGTGTGTGTGTGTGAAAAAGAGTGAGCACTAGGGCGGTGTGAGGTTACCGCCGGTCGGCGCTTAAGTGCGTCTCACGGCTCACTGGGCACTGATTATGGAGAGGACGGCCAAGAGAGGGCAGAGAGAGAGAGAGAGAGAGAGAGAGAGAGAGAGGGAGAGAAGGTGAAAGATTGAGGACTAAAGGAAAGGCAATATTTTGTCTCTCTATATGCCTTGGTATAGTGTCCAGCAATAGGATTAATACTTCCATATTTTTCAAAGAAAATTGTGTATATCTCTACTTGTGTGTGGTTCATATGCATCATTGTCCATAAATGCATTAATGTGTTTCTCATGCTCCTTGTTTATTTAACTTGCACATTGCTGTATCTTACACACCTATGAAGCAGGCAAAACCATATGCACTGTATATGATGCATACTTGCAGAAAGGTCCTTATCCTTTGGTTAATGTGGGTGTGTTTTCATATGTGTGTGTGTGTGTGTGTGTGTGTGTGTGTGTGTGTGTGTGTGTGAATGTTGTCTCCCTAGAAGTGGGTACACTTCGCTGACACTTAGAGGAGCTAAATTATTCATGCACTGTAGTCAGCAGGTAGAGCGAGCAGTTAGACCCGGGCCAACACTGATCTAGTCCGGCCACTCACAATTAAGTCTACAACCCTTTCTGATAGTCCCATCTAATTGCCAGCTGCTCTATCCCAACTTGCCCATTAAAAGAGATGTTTTACTGGTACAGCATCTTCATTTTCCAGTATGATCAACTGACTTAGGTAGCCGCCAACCTCTGACATTATCTGTCCTTCTGCAGAAGGCCTATGTATTTTTGTTACTATTTATAGATAAGTGCAGATATACTGCTTGCACCTTGACTTTTTTTCCTCTCTTTTTCTTATGGGGTAAGATGTTTTTATAAGCCCCTTGGGGTTTCTTTGTCTCACCCAAAGTTTGTATTTGTTTTGGTTTTATTTATTTATTTATTTATGGGGTTTTTTATTAACTTAAATCTTAATCTTTTTGCTAAATTACATGTTGAAAATGTGTCCCAAGAACATAACAAATCGTTTATTTGAATATCCACTTTTATTTACTAATTTCTTATATATCTTAGAAGTATAATAGAACTGATGGGAGATGGGAATGTTGACTGCTCAGGAACTCCTGAGGATAGCAGTGCTGAAAATACTTCATCTGTATGTGAACTATCACTAAAACTATTACAGTATATACAGTGTCCTGACAGCCTCAGCTTCTAAGCGCCTTAAAGTCCCACTGAAACGGAAGTTAGAGCGTCTTTAGCTTCTGTACTGTGACGTATTTCCCAGTGAAATGGAATATTTGAGCGGTGTACAGTTACAAGAGGGATTTAAATCAAATCCTTTGCATTTGATTGGACCGCTAAACAGTGGGCGGGGCTTAGAGTTTAGCGCGATACAGAGCTACAGAGAGAAACGGAGCTACAGAGGACTGTTGGCTCCACACACACCAGGTTGAAGAATGATTGATGGGTGGATATCATGATATTATTGGTTGAAATTGGTTGGTTCACGGCAAGCACACGGCATATTTTGTTTTACAGGAAGAAAACATGATTGGATTTTGATATAAGAATACAAAGAAATTGATTTTTTGTATTTTTTTTGGCATATATTGTTAAATAGGTGCACAATATGACCAGGGATGTGATCTAAAAGGGTTAAAAATGCATTTTTCATTTCATCTCGACTTTAATGTCAATACTTTGGATAAACATGTGCTTTAAGATAACATATACTTAAATCACATTCATGCTGTTTTCCCTCCTGCAT
>NW_027282206.1:40000-42518 GCF_046629955.1 Centroberyx affinis | reverse complement strand
CTGAGGAGAAACCTCACGTCACCCTGAGGAGAAACCTCATTTCACTGAGGAGAAACCTCATGTCGCCCTGAGGAGAAACCTCATGTCACTGAGGAGAAACCTCACGTCACCCTGAGGAGAAACCTCATTTCACTGAGGAGAAACGTCACGTCACTGAGGAGAAACCTCATTTCACTGAGGAGAAACCTCACTTCACTGAGGAGAAACCTCATGTCACTGAGGAGAAACCTCACGTCACCCTGAGGAGAAACCTCATGTCACTGAGGAGAAAACTCATGTCACTGAGGAGAAACCTCATGTCGCCCTGAGGAGAAACCTCATGTCACTGAGGAGAAACCTCATGTCAACCTGAGGAGAAACCTCATGTCACCCTGAGGAGAAACCTCATGTCAACCTGAGGAGAAACCTTATGTCACTGAGGAGAAACCTCATGTTGCCCTGAGGAGAAACCTCATGTCACTGAGGAGAAACCTCATGTCACTGAGGAGAAACCTCATGTCACCCTGAGGAGAAACCTCATGTCACTGAGGAGAAACCTCATGTCACCCTGAGGAGAAACCTCATGTCACCCTGAGGAGAAACCTCATGTCACTGAGGAGAAACCTCATGTCACTGAGGAGAAACCTCATGTCACCCTGAGGAGAAACCTCATGTCACTGAGGAGAAACCTCATGTCACTGAGGAGAAACCTCATGTCACCCTGAGGAGAAACCTCATGTCACTGAGGAGAAACCTCATGTCACTGAGGAGAAACCTCATGTCACTGAGGAGAAACCTCATGTCACCCTGAGGAGAAACCTCATGTCACCCTGAGGAGAAACCTCATGTCACTGAGTGAAGATGGATCAGTAAATCAGAGTTTTCTTTGTGGCTCAGCTGTCCATGGAGATACAAACAGGAGAGACCAGCAGCATCTGGTTGGAGTCTGCAGGGTCTGAGCTTCAGGTTCCTCCTGAGTCTGAGGTTCCAGTCGGTCGGTTTCCTCTCAGCAGCTGGTCAGAGGTTTTCCCAGCAGGCCGAGCGGCGAGATTCCTCCAGAGCCGGAACAAACCCTCCTAAAAACGGAACGTGGGAAGTCAGAAAGTAACGGGAGGAGAGCAAACACATTGATGATGTTGTTATTTTCATAGGATTTGTTGACGGTTAGAAATACATTAAAAACACCGGCCTGGTCCTTTAAACACAAAACATGTTGCATAAGGATAGAAACCTGAACATGATGGAAACATGAAGCTCAGCCTGCTGGGCTTTAGTCTGCTTCTCTTTCTGACTCAGTTCAGTTTCTCAGCCAATAGGAGAGCTCGGTGATGTCAGCGGCGGTCTCAGCCGTCGGGACGTCCGGCGCCGGGGGGGTCCACTTCTCTACAAGGACACCTGGCCTACTTTAGGCCCGAGCGCCGCGGCGTGAATAACAAGCGCACCCTTTGACAGCTGATGCCAAACACCTGCTCTGACATCACTGATTGGGGCGTGGCCTGAAGTGCAACACGCACAGGTTCAACCCATAGAGAGCAGTGCAGACTATTAATATCATTATTATTATTAGGGGTCCAAGCATGTAGTGCGAGGAACCCTATTGTTTTTGTTCTTCTTCTTCCTCTTCTTCTTCTTCTTCTTCTTCTGCCCTAAAAGTATCTGGATCTCAGAAACCGTAAGAGCTACAGCGACCAAACTTGTCAGATAGGTCCAAAGTCTCATTACTTGGCCCTATTTTTTGGTGTTCCCTCGACAGCCATCCTGTGGACTCAGTAGCCTAATGGTTAATGCATAGGTCTGCAATGCAAAAGATCGCAGGTTTAAGTCCCGTGGTTAAGGCTATCACCTCACACCACTAAGCTTGTGATAACTAAGCCTAATGTCTTAAGTTTCTAATCTTTGGACAAATGACCGTATGAAAAGATGAACTTGACAGAAGTCACGGGCCAACACAAAAGCCGGTGTTAGACTGCATGTCTGAACTTCACAACATGTCAGTTTTTGTGTCTTTCTACCTTCTGTAATGTTTTGTCTGTCTGTCTTATCAAATTGTGCTTGGACCCCTCACTCGCCGCTTGCGGCTATATTTATTATTATTATTATTATTATGTAGTATTTACTCTTTCGCAAATTTGTATAAGGAGTCGGGGGGGGGGGGGGGGGTGCAAACCTCGCTGGGTCAGAGAAGCAGCAGTCATGATGGTGGTGGTCAGGTGATCACATGGTGGTCAGGTGATCCTGTAAAGGTCTGTTGGGACGCTGCTTTGTGAACTCTCAGCTGTCTGATCCAAGACTGATATCTGATCCTGTCAGTCTGCACATGCTCAGTCTGCAGAGCTGAGGTTTCCAAATCAAGAAGTGTCTGGAAGGAGCAGAGGGGGCGGAGCTCCAGACAGGAAGTTTCAGCTTCACTGAAGACTCGCTCCACTTCCCGTTTCCCACAGAGTCTCTTCCCTCTTCACACTTTCTGTTTCCCCGGCCGCCTCCATCCGCTCTGATTTATTAGGAATCTGCTGTAATTTCCCTGTCTTGTGTGTGTGTG
>NW_027282206.1:15000-35000 GCF_046629955.1 Centroberyx affinis | reverse complement strand
AAACATAAAAGTTAAGTGATTTTCTGAAATGTTGCTTAATTGATGAATCATTTCTTGTCACATGCTTTAGAAATATTGTTTGTTTTTAAACTATCATGCCAATAAAGCACATTTAGTTATAATTGTGAGACAGAGAGAGAGAAAAGCCACTTTCCCACATGCAGCTTCACCCAGAAATCTTCCAGACCTTTTCCGTGTCGGTCATATGTGACGAGCCGGAGTCGATATTCTGTAATTTCCCTCCTCACCATCAGTGAAACTCCCTAGACAACTTTTTTGCTTTAACTTATCATTATGAAGTAAATGTTGATGCACAGTGTAATGTCTATAGAATAAAGACACCAACAGTGTTTAGATTGGTTCCTATAAGCCTCGCTTTCACTATGCAGCTCTGTCTGCCACCGGGTTCGATCTCCAGGAGAATGAAGGCTCCATTTACGGCACAAAGGAAGTGAGTCATCCATTGCACAACCAAAAGAGGAATAGGATAGTTTTCCCCGGTAGCTATCGGTAGCTACGGTTGTTTCTTGCTTTGGACAGTAGCCAGGCTGCTAGCGGTAGCGTTAGCCATGTTGCTAACGCTACCGCTAGCAGCCAGAAAATGAACCAGGAGCTACAAGGAAGCCTGGACCAGTCAGAAACAAACATCTATGTTTAGCGTAGCTAGCGTTAGCAAAGTTAGCCATGTTGCTAACGCTAGCTACGCTAGCTAATGCTAACGCTAGCAGCCAGAAACAAACAAATGATCCAGTGCCCGTTTGATAATCTAAACAAAGAACAGGTTTTCCTTGCAGTGGCCTTTCTAAAATGAGCAGTGGTGAAAGTTACTATATTGTGTTTTGATCAAAGAGTTGATAAGCAGACAGATGGTTTGTTCTGTTGCACAGAGCTAGACTCTAACAGAAAGAGATCCGGTTGTCTTTGTGAAAGCGGCGCAAACAACAACAATACCAGTTGGAAACACTAGGGGGGACAACGGGGGGAAAGTCTGTCTCCACTTTAATATGAAACAATAACAGGCAGGAGAAACACAGCAGCTCCTCATCCGACAATAAGAAGTGAGGTGTTCAACATCCAGAGAACAGAGAGAGAACAGAGGAAGAGAGAACATGATGGTTCTGTGTGGGAAAGATGGGTAGAGAGTTTGACCATTTTTACCATCAGTTTTGCTTTATTTTTTGCACCAATCAGTTATTAAATAATTTGCAAACCATCTGTGAGTTTGACTTTGACCATTCTGACCATTCTGAACTATCTGTCTGTCTGTCTGTCTGTCTGTCTGTCTGTCTGTCTGCCTGCCTGTCTGTCTGTCCAGTCCACCAGTACCTCCAGTTCTTGTCGTCCTACAGCGCTCCGTCGGCGGGCGTCTTCTACCAGCGACCTTCGGCCCTCAGCCAGCGCTACACCAACAGGCAGCGGGAGCTGGAGACGGCCTACCAGCTCACACACACACACCTGGACACACACCTGGACACACACCTGGACACACACCTGGACACACACCTGGACACACACCTGGAGACACAGCTGGACACACACCTGGACACACACCTGGAGACACAGCTGGACACACACCTGGAGACACAGCTGGACACACACCTGGAGACACACCTGGACACACACCTGGAGACACACCTGGAGACACACCTGGACACACACCTGGACACACACCTGGACACACACCTGGACACACACTCCCTGTCTGAGCTGCCTCCTGTGCCGGCTCTGCCTCCTAAGAAGAGACAGCAGGTGAGACAGAAAACACAGCAGGCTTCACCAGGCAGTCAGGGAATCTGAAAAAGCCTTGAAATTGTTTATTGTTTATTTGGATCCCCGTTAGTTGTTACCAAAGTAACAGCTACTCCTCCTGGGAAGATTAAATTCAGATCAAATGATCTGAATTTAAGGCAAGAATTAAAATGTTAGAGGAAGGTTTCTCTGTTCTCTCTTCATACAGATCTGATCCCGCTGCTTTACTAAACTGTTATTTTCCTGCTGTCATTTTCTTATTCTGCCCATTTATAGTTTCAAAACTTTCAATTTCTCCTCCTCTCCTCTCCTCTCCTCCTCCTCTCTCCTCTCCTCTTCTCCTCTCTCCTCTCCTCTCCTCTCCTCTCCTCTCCTCCTCCTCTCTCCTCTCCTCCTCTCCTCTCCTCTTCTCCTCTCTCCTCTCCTCTTCTTCCTCTCTCCTCCTCTCCTCTCCTCTTCTCCTCTCCCCCTCTCCTCTCCTCCTCTCCTCTAATCTCCTCCTCTCATCTCCTCCCCTCCTCTCCTCTCCTCTCTCCTCTTCTCCCTGCAGGTCTCTCTCTCTCTCTGTCTCTCTCTCTCTTCCCAGAACAACAACACAGTGAGTTTCTTCATTTCTTTCCTTCTTTCTTTCTTTCTTTTTCTTTCTTTCTTTCTCCTCACTACCTCACCAGTTTATCATTAACACCAATACAGTGTGTGGTTCCTGAAACATTGATAACGATGAATCTTTCTTATTGAACATGTCAGAACTGATAAACAGAAGCTTGGCCACAGTAAACTTTTGAGGAGCAAAACACTGTCTGCTGACAGACAGAGTGTTGACTGAGATCAGCAGAGATAACCGTTTGTTGTTGGTTAAGTTTGATTTATTTATTTTTTTTACCAATAAAGCATAAAAATGAGAGATAAAGGAGAGATCAATAGCAATGCAGAGATGGCTCAAAGAACAGGAAAAACTGTTAAAATAGAGTAAATGTTTATGGTCGCCTTGACGAAAATGATGATGATGGTGAAGGTGATTGCTTGTTGTTTTTGTTGTCATCAGGATTCTGCAGGAGACGATGGAGCGGACAGAGAGCAAGAGACCAAAGACTGGTGAGACACACACACACACACACACACACACACACACACACACACACACACACACACACACACACACACACACACACACACACACAGTCCATCCTCTAAACACCTGGCAGATTCTCACCTGCTATTCTGCCACACAAATCTGTCGCTGTGCAGCAGAATCAGACGAGAGACGATGGAAGACGAGTTCAGCTTCTCTGGGCGGGACACTGTGGGTCCTGCCTGTATGTGTGTGTGTATGTGTGTGTGTGTGTATGTGTGCGTGTGTGTGTGTGTGTGTGTGTGTGTGTGTGTGTGTGTTGCACCTTGCAGACGCGTAGCTTTAATTTTTGAGGACTTGCACAAAAAGCTGTCCGGCGTATCCTGTGTATCCTTTCTGGAACGCCAACACAGCCGTCCTGCAAACGATGTTTCTGCTCCGCTGTGGCTGCAGTTCCCCCAGCCACCAGCAGGAGGCGGAGTGTGGCAGGAAGAGCAGGGAGGTGCGGAAAGAGGAGGAACATGAGGAGGAGGAGGAGGAGGAGGTTGTTTACTGACCAACCAGAAGGAGATCCTGAACAGAGTCACCATGAAGACAGAGTACAGCGGTGACCTTTAACATTTAGGCAAGGCAAGGCAAGGCAAGTTTATTTATGTAGCACATTTCATACACGACAATTCAAAGTGCTTTACATAAATAAAATAAAATAAAGACATAGATAAAAAGACAGTGCAAGAAGATTAAAAAGATGACGAAAGTGAAAGTGCATAAAAATCACATTTAAAAGAAAAGATAAAAATAAATAAATATTATAGTGCAGATGAGTGTTGCCCTAGATTTCTTAAAAAGCCCTGGCGAACAGAAAAGTTTTAAGCCCTGATTTAAAAGATTGTAAAGTGGAGGCAGAGCTCAGATGTTCTGGAAGTTTGTTCCAGGCCTGAGGAGCATAAAGTCTAAAAGCTGCTTCTCCATGCTTTCTTCTGACCCTGGAACAGTAAGCAGACCAGCACCTGAAGACCTGAGGGGTCTGAAGGGTTTATAACATTGAAGGAGATCAGAAATGTATTTTGGTCCTAAACCATTTAGTGCTTTATAAAAATGCAACAGAATTTTAAACTCAATTCTTTGGCACACAGGAAGCCAATGCAGTGATCTCAGCACTGGAGTGATGTGGTCCATGTTCTTAGTCCTGGTCTGAACCTGGCAGCAGCATTCTGGATGAGCTGCAGCTGTCTAAGAGCTTTTTTAGAGAGACCTGTAAAGACTCTGTTACAGCAGTCAAGCCTACTAAAAAGAAATGCATGAACAAGTTTTTCAAGGTCCTGCTTGGACATTAATTCTTTAATTCTTGCAATATTTTTAAGGTGATAGTAGGCAGATTTTGTAATTGTCTTGATGTGGCTGTTGAAGTTTAGGTCAGAGTCCATGACTACACCAAGATGTCTGACTTGGTTTTTAGTCTCCAGTGAGAGGGATTCAGGGTGAGCAGTGAAGTCTCTCCTCTTTGGCACCAAAAACATTTATTTCAGTTTTATCTTTATTTAGTTGCAGAAAATTGTGGCACATCCAGTCAGTGATTTGTTCAGTGCACATTTAGTGAGTCTATTGGGCCATAGTCATCTGTTGATAAAGCTATGTAGATGTGAGTGTCGTCTGCGTAATTATGATAGGAAATACTGTTGTTTTGCATAATTTGAGCTAGTGGCAGCATGTAGAGATTGAACAGAAGAGGCCCGAGGATCGAACCTTGGGGAACTCCACAGGCCGTTTTTGTTCACTCAGATACGCAGTTACCAATAGATACAAAATAGTCTCTTTCTTGTAAGTAAGATAACCAGTTAAACCAGTTTAGGACTGTGTCAGACAGCCCTACCCATTTTTCCAGTCTGCCTGCCAGTATGTCGTGGTCTTGCTTGCTGATGGTTGTCCATCGAACCCGATGATGACGTCCACTTATGTCCTTTAACGGTGGGTCCTTTGATGGCTGAAGAGTCCAATCCTGGAACTACATATTTTATTGCAGGTGGGGCATGTGTCAGTTGTAGTGGAGGTGATAGTACTGGCAGCCATAGGTGTGTTCCTCCTGAATCTCTGTTGCTGTCTTCTGGCAGTCCTCTGCACTTCCTCAGTGAAGTCTTCATCTGGTCCTTGTACCTCTTCTTCTGCCCTCCTGCCGAGCGCTGGCCATGGCGTAACTGGCCATACAGCGCTCTGCGGGGCAGACGGTCTTGGGGCATCCGGATCACATGTCCAAGCCAGCGTAATTGGTGCTGGGTGATCGTGGCCTCGATACTTTCTGCAGTTGGTCTTTGCAAGTATTTCAGTATGAGGGACACGATCACGCCAGGTGAGCCCCAGGATGCGCTGTAGGTATCCCATATGGAAACGCTCCAGGGACTTGATGTGACGGCTGTAGGTGACCCGGGCTTCACAGCTGTAGAGGAGGGTGATGCAGACAGCCTCGTAGACGCAACCTTGGTGTGCAGGTGGAGATTCTTCTTCTGAAAGACCCAGCGCCGGAGTTTTGAATTTTGTGGTCAATGCTGCGGTCCTCACAAAGGATACTGCCCAGATATTTGAAGGACGGAGCTATTGTCAGTTGTTTGTGGTCGATGGTGAAGATGGGCAATGTGCTTGGGGTACTGGAACTCCATTGGCAGACCACTTCTGTCTTGGTGGTGTTGACAGACAGCCCCATCCTGCTGTAGGCCCTGAGAACCACAGCAAGGATGGACTGAAGGTCCTGTGGGGAGTGAGCCACAAGAGCACAGTCATCTGCGTACTGCAGCTCCAGGAGCCGCTTTCTGGACAGTTTGGTGGTTGCTTGGAGCCTCCTGATGTTGAAGAGGTTTCCATCCAGTCTGAAGTCCACTGCAACGCCGCTGCTGTCCTCAAGCTCCTTATGGAGAAGCTGGGTGACACATAGGAGGAAGATATTGAAGAGTACAGGTGCCAGGACACACCCCTGTCTTACCCCTCTGTGTACAGGGAAAGACACTCTTGTCCTCCAATGGTCACACGAGCCGTCGTCCCATCATGGAATTGGCAGAGGATGCTGACAAATTTGACTGGGCAGCCAAACCTGACAAGCAGACTCCACAGGAGCTCCCTGTTGACAGTGTCAGAGGCCTCAGAGAGGTCGATAAAGGCCATGAAGAGGTCCTGATGTTGTTCCCGGCACTTTTCCTGAAGTTGCCGTGCTGTAAAGATCATGTCGACCGTACTCCTGTTCTTCCTAAACCCGCACTGTGACTCTGTGATGTCATTGATCAGCCTCTGTAGCATCACCTTGGCCAGGACCTTGCCAGCAACAGGGAGTGATAAGGAGTGATATTCCCCTACTGTTATCGCAAATGGACTTGTCACCCTTATTTTTGGAAACGGCGACGATGTTGGCGTCCCTTCACTGTTGGGGTATGTTCTCATCTGTCCAGGCCTTGGTAATGTACTGATGGAGAGTTCTTGTGCAGAGGTACCCTCCCTGCTTCAGTAGTTCTGCAGGGATGCTGTCAGTGCCAGGGGACTTGTTGTTCTTTAAAGCACGGACAGCTGCTAGAACCTCCATGAAGGTTGGCGGCTGGCTGAGGTCATGTATGGGGGGCGTTCAGGCAGTTCTTCCAGCATGGTGTGGTCTGCAGGAGAGTGTTGGTTGAGTAGGGCATCAAAGTGCTCAGCCCACCTCAACAGGATCCGGTTTTGGTCCTTCAAAAGTGTGAGACCCTCTGCTGTTTTCAGGGGGTGACAGAGCAGTTTTTTGGGCCATAGATGTTTTTTACAGAGTTGTAGAAATTGTGCATGTCATTTTTGTCTGCATACATCTCATGAGCTTTACTTGTCCACCATTCATGTTGCAGGGTCAGCACAGTCTTTTGAACTTCCCTGCGAGCTACCTGCCACTGCTGCCTAATTGAGTTGGATGAGGGCTTATTTAAGGTTTATTTAAGGTTGCCCTGTGCACTTTGTGCATGTTGTCCAGCAAGTTCTTGCTCGTGTCTGAGTTGTCGTCAAACCAGTCTTGATGCTTTTTGCCTCTGTAGCCAATGGTTTGAGCTGCTGCCTCATAAAGTGAGGAGCTAATCGAGGCCCACTTCTGGTCCATGGGATCCTCTGAGCTCAGACCTGGTTCAGTCTCCTTCAGCTTCTCAGCTAGGGAGCGAGGGAACTCATTTCTCACCTCAGCTTTGGTCTACTGTATTAAACGCAGCATTAAGGTCCAATAAAACTAGAACTGAGATTTTTCCGCAGTCCGTATTAAAACGAATGTCATTTAGAACCTTTAACCTAAATAAGTCTCTGTAAACCTAACCCCTGACCTCTGTCTGACCCCTGACCTCTGTCTGACCCCTGACCTCTGTCTGACCCCTGACCCAGGAGGAGGAGGGGCCAGAGGTGAAGGCAGCGTCTCCTGACATCCTATTGGTCTACGCCATAGAGATTGAAAGCGGTGGTAAGGAAGCAAAACATCACATGACAAAAACACTGTGAGGCTGAGGCTCCACCCTGACTGTGTGTGTGTGTGTGTGTGTGTGTGTGTGTGTGTGTGTGTGCAGAGCAGATTCTGTACCGTGAAGCCTTCCTCTCCACCTACAGAAGCTTCGTCAGCCCTCATGATGTCATCAGCAAGCTGCAGTACAGATATCCTTTAAAGTGAATCGGCTCTAATGTTTCAGTCAGATGAACAGTCTGATGTCTGAGTTGGATCTTTAACGCGCCGCACGTTCAGACGCCTGGAAGCTGCAGAGAAGACTAAGAAGACTTTCTACCTGCTGGTCAGAGTGGTGGACGAGCTGTGGTGAGACACACACACACACACACACACACACACACACACACACACACACACACACACAGTTAATAGATATTGTATAAAAAGTGAAATAGAGAGTTGTTCAAAGATAACATTTTATGTGTGTGTGTGTGTGTATGTGTGTGTGTGTGTGTGTGTGTGTGTGTGTGCAGTTCGATAGAGCTGGATTCTGATTTGCAGGTTCTGCTGATGGACTTGGTGTTCAGCCTGCTGAATGGTGGAGAGCTGGGATTGGCCCGCCTCCTGCGCTCCAACATCCTATCAAAGCTGGAGCAGAGGCGGAAGCAGATTGGCTGTCCTCTGTCGCTCCGCCCCCTGTCTGCCAGGGGCGTGGCCGCCAGGTAACCTCTGACCTCTGACCTCTGACCTCCGACCTTCATACAGGAGGAATCCACCCAGAGCCTGAAGATATTTTATAGATTCATCTGAGCAGCCATTTGTATATTCTGCTGCCATTTTTATATTTAGCAGCCATTTTTTGCATTTAGTAGCCATTCTATTCTGACTGAGCAGCACTCAGAAATGCTTTCTCCTCTCCTCCCCACCTCTCCTCTCCTCTCCTCTCCTCCCCACCTCTCCTCTCCTCTCCTCTCCTCTCCTGTCCTCTCCTCCCCATCTCTCCTCTCCTCCCCTCTCCTCTCCTCTCCTCTCCCCACCTCTCCTCCCCTCCTCTCCTCTCCTCTCCTCTCCCCACCTCTCCTCTCCTCTCCTCTCCTCTCCTCTCCTCTCCTCCTCCTCTCCTCTCCTCTCCTCTCCTCTCCTCTCCTCTCCTCTCCTCTCCTCTCCTCTCCTCCTCTCCTTTCCACTCCTCCTCTCCTCTCCTCTCCTCTCCTTCAGACCTGGAACTCTTCTGGACTTCAGGAGTCAGGATGTAGCAGAGCAGTTGACTCTGCTGGACTCAGAGCTTTTCTATAAGATAGAGGTACGACCTGTCTGTCTCTCCCCTGTTTGTCACCTGTCTCTCTCACCTGTCTGTCTCTTACCTGTCTGTCTCTCACCTGTCTGTCTCACCTGTCTGTCTCACCTGTCTGTCTCTCACCTGTCTAGCTGCCGGAGGTCTTGCTGTGGTCGAAGGAGCAGAATGAGGAGAAGAGTCCGAACCTGACAGAGTTCACTCAGCACTTCAACAGCGTCTCCTTCTGGTAAAACACCTCTCACCTGCTGCTGCACACACACACACTGCTGCCAGCTGACCCCTGACCTCTGCTGTGTGTGTGTGTGTGTGTGTGTGTGTGTGTGTGTGTGTGTGTGTGTGTGTGTGTCAGGGTGCGTTCTGTCATCATCCTCCAGGACAAACCTCAGGACAGAGAGAAACTACTGCTGAAGTTCCTTAAGGTCATGAAGGTAAACACACACACACACACACACACACACACACACACACACACACACTTGATTGATGTGTCTCAGTCCTGACAGGTTGTGGGCGGGGCCAGAGGCTCCGGTCTGCAGATACAAACTTTTGAACGGACAGATCATGGATTTTTGCTGCTGTGTTGTTGACTCTCATAACAGCTAGCGAGTAAAGTGCTAATTATGTAAAATAAAGATCAAAACCTCAATGAAACTTCAGATCGACCAACGATTCCTCGTTTCTTCCTGTCGTCTTTCTAATAAAAGTTGTGGAGAACTGAAGCTTTGAGCGGCTGGAATCAACTCCTCCTCCATTTTGACTGTTGTTCATGAAAATAAATCACATCAGTAAGGAAACGAGAGCTGAGTTTCATCAGTCATCTGAACCTCCTCCTCTTCCCCTCAGCACTTGGTAACACGTAGCACCATACGTAACACGAGTGGCCACTTGCAGAGCAGGGGGGCGGGGTCAGAGCAGAGGGGTGGGGTCAGAGTAGGGGGGTGGGGTCAGAGCAGGGGGTGGGGTCAGAGTAGGAGGGCGGGGTCAGAGCAGGGGGCGGGGTCAGAGTAGGGGTGGGGGGGTCCGAGGGGGAGCAGAGTATTTGACACGGAACATGCTTGCCCTTAAGCAGGCCTAATAATTAATAATAAGAATAAATAATAAAAATTACACAGAACAATGAGTAATGAAATATTGCCTATGAGTTCATTTCATAAATATGTCTAAATCCTCTAAATCAGTGGTTCTCAACGTGGGGTCCGTGGACCACCGGGGGTCCTTGAGGTGGTTCCAGGGGGCAAATTGATGAATTGTTAAACTTCAGCATTATTTAATTTACAAGAAGTGAACACAGTTAGAGAATGTAGAAGAATGATTGTTTTGCTCATAGTTTCTCTGTTATCTCTCTGCCTACAATACAGACAGTCATGGAGTTCTGGAACAAATCATATCTGACAATAAAAATATTCTAATTTTCTTCAAAGATTTGGGTCCGAGAGGCAAAATCTCATCAAATGGGGGTCCAGGGCTCTAATGTAGACTGAATTAGGGGTCCTTCATATGAAAAAGGTTGAGAATCACTGCTCTAAATATTGTTTGTTTACTTGCGTTTATATTTATCACCTGTTCGTGCACCAGAATTGACAGACGGTCACAATGCATCCTGGGAAATATGCGCTTGTGAAGTCTGCATCGTTGTTGACTCGCTCGGCCCTGAAGGGTCGATCAGGAAGTTCACTGGAGGGATCAGAGTGATGGAACCACACTGAAGATGGAGGAGGGGATTCCCCCGAGGGGAAGTGAAGGAGGGCCGGGGGAAACGACTAGTGAAACGCACCGAAGGACGCTGAAATCTGATTGGCTGTTGACGGCCGATGGCGGTGGAAGGTTCGGCTGTGGAGACGAAGCTCGTTGAGTTTCCCTGTTCGCTCTGGAGGAGAGGAAGGACTGAAGCTGACTGAGATCAGGTGGATCGCAGTGAACCTCTCTGTCCGTTACACCCAACAGAAACATCTGAGGTCTGAGGTCATAAACCTCCGATCCACCAGGGGGCAGAACGGCCTCTGGTTTGCAGCCAGTGGGATTTAAAACACAGACTGTAGGAACGTCTCCTTCATTATTCCATCTGTCCGTCCGTCAGAAAAATATCTCAGTCGCCACCGATCGGAATTTGGCGAAAGTTCAGGAATGAAGCGAAATTGCAGTGATCGGCCTCAGGGGGCGCTACACCGTTAACGTGTCTGTGCGTCACATGATGTAGACAGGCTCCTCCTCTTCCTGCTGAATACAATCCAGAAACATGAAGCAGGTTTTCTACTCATCACCCTCAGTCTCCACTGAGAGAGGAAGCTGGAAATAAGATGCTGCCACTTTAGTCCACTGGATGTCGTTTGATGATAGTTGTGGTTGGTGATTAATAGTTTTTATGTGTGTGTGTGTGTGTGTGTGTGTGTGTGTGTGTCTGTGTGTGTGTGTGTGTGCAGCACCTGAGGAAGCTGAACAACTTTAACTCGTACCTGTCCATCCTGTCAGCGCTGGACTCCGCCCCCCTCCGCAGGCTGGACTGGCAGAAACACACCGCTGAGGTGTGTGTGTGTGTGTGTGTGTGTGTGTGTGTGTGTGTGTGTGTCTGTGTGTGTGTGTGTGTGTGTGTGTGTGTGTGTGTGTGTGTGTGTGTGTGTGTGTGTGTGTGTGTCTGTGTGTGTGTGTGTGTGTGTGTCTGTGTGTGTGTGTGTGTGTGTGTGTGTGTGTGTGTGTGTGTGTGTGTGTGTGTGTGTGTGTGTGTGTGTGTGTGTGTGTGTGTGTGTGTGTGTGTGTCTGTGTGTGTGTGTTTGATCAGTGATAATACTGAATGAATACTTTGAAGCGTTATATCTGATGTGTTTTGTTAGAATAAAAATGATTAATCACTGCATGATTATTATAGTTTATGAATAGAATGTTAAATACAATATGTGCAGTGTGTTCTGCATAAACAATTACTGCAGTCAATGAATTAATTATTCATTTCTGTGTGTGTGTGTGTGTGTGTGTGTGTGTGTGTGTGTGTGTGTGTGTGTGTATGTGTGTGTGTGTGTGTGTGTGTGTTCTCAGGCGCTGGAGGAGTACAGTTCTTTGATTGACAGCTCGTCATCGTTCAGAGTCTACAGAGCAGCTCTGGCTGAAGCGGAACCTCCCTGTATACCCTACCTGTAGGTTAATACCCTATATACCCCACTGTATACCCTACCTGTAGGTTAATACACTATATACCCCACTGTATACCCTACCTGTACGTTAATACCCTATATACCCCACTGTATACCCTACCTGTAGGTTAATACCCTATATACCCCACTGTATACCCTACCTGTACGTTAATACCCTATATACCCCACTGTATACCCTATCTGTAGGTTAATACCCTATATACCCCACTGTATACCCTACCTGTACGTTAATACCCTATATACCCCACTGTATACCCTACCTGTAGGTTAATACCCTATATACCCCACTGTATACCCTACCTGTAGGTTAATACCCTATATACCCTACCTGTAGGTTAATACCCTATATACCCCACTGTATACCCTACCTGTACGTTAATACCCTATATACCCCACTGTATACCCTACCTGTAGGTTAATACCCTATATACCCTACCTGTAGGTTAATACCCTATATACCCCACTGTATACCCTATCTGTAGGTTAATACCCTATATACCCCACTGTATACCCTACCTGAAGGTTAATACCATATATACCCCACTGTATACCCTACCTGTAGGTTAATACCCTATATACCCCACTGTATACCCTACCTGAAGGTTAATACCCTATATACCCTACCTGTACGTTAATACCCTATATACCCCACTGTATACCCTACCTGTAGGTTAATACCCTATATACCCCACTGTATACCCTACCTGTAGGTTAATACCCTATATACCCTACCTGTAGGTTAATACCCTATATACCCCACTGTATACCCTACCTGTACGTTAATACCCTATATACCCCACTGTATACCCTACCTGTAGGTTAATACCCTATATACCCTACCTGTAGGTTAATACCCTATATACCCCACTGTATACCCTATCTGTAGGTTAATACCCTATATACCCCACTGTATACCCTACCTGAAGGTTAATACCATATATACCCCACTGTATACCCTACCTGTAGGTTAATACCCTATATACCCCACTGTATACCCTACCTGAAGGTTAATACCCTATATACCCTACCTGTAGGTTAATACCCTATATACCCCACTGTATACCCTATCTGTAGGTTAATACCCTATATACCCCACTGTATACCCTACCTGTAGGTTAATACCCTATATACCCTACCTGTAGGTTAATACCCTATATACCCTACCTGTAGGTTAATACCCTATATCAGGGGTACTCAAATACAAATCTTAAAAGTCCACAAAGAAAATTTTCAATTAGACAAAAGTCCGTTTATTAAGGTCAGTCAAGCTTTTAACGAATTATAATTAAATTATTAAATTAATAATATAAAATTAAGTATAAAATATATATAATATAAAATTAAATTATATAAAATATATAAAATTAAATTAAATAAAACATAAAATTACATATAAAATGAAATTAAATTAAAGCTACAAATCACCATTTCCCCATTATCCCCATCCCCCAAACCCGGTTCACACACCCAGCCACCAGAGGTGAATCAAACCATCCTAAGAATCAAAGTCCAAATACGTCCAGAACTATTGTACATTGTGTCAAACACTGTTGCTTAATGAGAGAAGCGGCACCTTTGGTCTGCTGCCAAGACTTTGAACTTTGGCACAAAAGGTGTGATGGCCAGGCAGAGACACTGATGCAAGTGTTCACGGTGAGTCGGCTGCGGTACTCGTTCTTCACCGTGTTCATTGTTGAGAATGCAGACTCACTGCAGGCTGGCCACCTTTGAACGCCATTTTAGATTGATTCACGTTCCAAATCTAGGCTAGTAGCTAACAGCTGACGAAACGAGCTGCGCTGTCAACTTGATTACACCGGTCTTTGTTCTCTTCTCTTGTAAAAAATAAAGTTTGAAAAAAAAGTGCGGCTCTACAGTATGACGTCGCGTCTGCGACTCACCGCTGTCATGGAGATGACGGGACGCTGAATGTGATTGGACCAAACCGAAGCAGAGTAGACGTCCTCACACAGACAGTGGAGCAGTCAGAGCGCTGCTTGCAGTGGAGAAAGCGGAGAATTTTGACTCGTTGCGTTGCGGCGAAGTCTCGCAGATAATACAAATAATACATATGAAAAGTATAATTTGCTCAGAGTCCAGAGACAGTTGTGGTTCGGTCCGGATCCGGACCGGAGTCCGGACTTTGAGGATGACTGCCCTATATACTCCAATGTATACCCTACCTGAAGGTTAATACCCTATATACCCCACTGTATACCCTACCGGTAGGTTAATATCCTATATATACCCCACTGTATACCCTACCTGTACGTTAATACCCTATATACCCTACCCGTAGGTTAGTACCCTATATACCCCACTGTATACCCTACCTGTACGTTAATACCCTATATACCCTACCTGTAGGTTAATACCCTATATACCCCACTATATACCCTACCTAAAGGTTAATACCCAATATAGCCTACCTGAAGGTTAATACTGAACTTCGGTTCCGACCAAGACCCAGATCCAGATCCAGATATCTACTCCGATTGTCAGGAGGGGCGAATCGGGGATAAATTGGTGAAAAACTCCTGTAATCTGAGCCTGGGTCTTTTTTTAATGTAGAAAGTGACATTTTGTTGATGATTGTATTGTTGGCAAGCTAGCCCAAGCTAGCCCAAGCTAGCCCAAGTTAGCCCAAGCTAGCCCAAGTTAGCCCAAGCTAGCCCAAGCTAGCCCGCTGTGCAGCAGGAGACAGCAGGCAGGTGGGTTTTTTCTCTGACCCTGCACACTATCGATGTTTAGTCACTGTAGCTGCTCCTACTGGCTGCAGGACGGGACAAATGGACATTTGCAGGAAAACTCCAATAGTGCATACAGATGAAATATAATGGATGAAAAGTTTTTCTCTGAGTTCATGGGAATTAATCAAAGGGCCAGTAAAAAATCAATTGCGGGCCGTATCCGGCCCACGGGCCGCCAGTTGAAGAGCCCGGGTATATATCCTATCTGTAGGTTAATACCCTATATACCCTTCCGTACATACCCTAGCTGTAGGTCAATACCCTACTCTATACAGTATACTATTCTGTATTTAACCTATCCTAACACCTTTCCTTATATACCCTACCTGTAGAAGCTGTCTCTCTCCAACCTGTCTGTCTGTGTGAACCTGTCTGTCTGTCCAGGGGTCTGATCCTGCAGGACCTGACCTTTGTCCACCTGGGGAACCCTGACCTGGTGATGACATCACAGGGTTCAAAGGTCAACTTCTCTAAGCGCTGGCAGCAGTTCAACATCCTGGACACTCTGAGGAGTTACCAGCAAGTGTCAGTTAGCTACTATAACTATGATTATTGTTGTTGTTGTTGTTATTGTTGTCATTATTATATTATTATCACTAGCAGGTCAGCTAGCTGCTGCGGTGCAGACATGTGATGTTTCATCATGTTAAACGGCTCCTTGGTCTGTCTTCATAATCACACTTTACAAAATAATAAAAAGACAAACTGTCTCTCTCTCTGTCTGTCTGTCTGTGTCTGTCTCTCTCTCTCTCTCTGTCTGTCTCTCTCTCTCTCTCTGTCTGTCTGTCTGTCTGTCTCTCTCTCTGTCTGTCTGTCTCTCTCTGTCTGTCTGTGTCTGTCTCTCTCTGTCTGTCTCTCTCTCTCTCTCTGTCTGTCTCTCTCTCTCATTGTCTGTCTGTCTCTTTCTCTCTCTCATTGTCTGTCTCTCTCTCTCTCTGTCTGTCTCTCTCTCTCTCTGTCTGTCTGTCTCTCCAGTCGTTACTCTCTGCAGCCTAACGATGACATCATATCGTTCTTTAATGACTTCAGCGACCACCTGGCTGAGGAGGCATTATGGGAACTTTCTCTCAGGCTCCGCCCGCGGAATGCTCCGCGAGCCAATCAGAGATGAGCTAGGAGGAAACTGCAGCCAGGCTCACAGAAGGCAGCCAATCAGAGGAAGGAGGAGGCGGAACTTGGTGACTTACAGTAAACTGGGCAATAAACGGGACTATCATGATGCTAACCTGTGCTAGCCTAATGCTAACCTGTTATAATCTAGAATAACCTGGATATACCTGGTGCTAACCTGAACTAGCCTGGTGCTGCTGACTCCGCCTACTTTTACCTGTTTGGAATAATCTGGGCTAGCTTGGTGCAACCTAAAGTGAACTAACTAGACTAGCCTGGTGCTAGCCTTGTTCAAACCTGTTGACAAAGTGGACTAATCGTGGCTAACTGTATGCTAAATTGCGCTTACCTGGACTAGCCTAATGCTAACCTGGACTAGAGTTAGCAACCTGTCAGTACCCTAGTGCTAACCTGAGCTAGCCGGGTGCTAACCTGAGCTAGCCGGGTGCTAACCTGAGCTAGCCGGGTGCTAACCTGAGCTAACCTGCAGCCGACCTCACAACTGTACATTATACTAACAGCAATATTCCAATAAATATCACTGATGACCTGCTGTGACCTGTCTGTCAACTCAGCTCCTGTTCTCTGATTGGTTGGGGGAGCAGCCTGGGGGAGGAGCTACGGGATAGTCTGAGTTTCGGATGATTATTCTATTGTAGTCTAATTTAGTCTAGTCTGTGCCTTCTGCTAGACTGATGGAGAATACACAGAATACCACATCTGTCAGTATAACACACTCTCACACACACACACACACACACACACACACACACACACACACACACACACACACTCACACACACACACACACACAGTGTGCTGAAAGCTGTGCCTTCTACTGTTCTGACGTGTGACTGAGCTACAGACTGTCCTCCATGATGATGAATCCAGGGTGATGTGTGTGTGTGTGTGTGTGTGTGTGTGGGGGGGGGGGTAATGAAGTGTCACATGATCTCTGTGTCTCTTCACCAGTAGCTGAAGCTGCTGCAGTAGATCCAGCAGCGGACTGTGCTGAGCGTGACGCGGGTCTGAGTCCGCCTCAGTCTGCACGTTCTGTCTACCAGCCTCCTTTAATAAAACACTTTAATAACTCACTAATTCACTATCACATCATGTATACTGTATGTGTGTGTGTGTGTACTGTATGTATGTGTGTGTGTGTGTGTGTGTGTGTGTGTGTGTGTGTGGGTATGTCATTCATTGAAAAGGATAATGGTGAGAGAACCGCCATTTTGTCCGTCTGAGTTTGCGCCTGCGCCTGCGCCGGAGCAGAGGTTGGTGTTTCCATGGTAACAGGCAGTAGTAATCATCCCGGAAACATCGACCGCTGCTAAAAAACAAACCGGAGAGCGAGAGGCTAACCGGAGAGCTAGAGCAGCCGGTGTACCGGCAGGATGAAGAGTTAACGGTAAACCAGCGGACAGCCTGACAGGTAAACTGGAGCTTTAGCTTTAGCTTTAGCTTTAGCACTGACAAGCTAACCGGGCTAGCTGCTAACAGGTGACCGGTGCTAACGTTAGCTAGTTCAGAGGAGTCCAGACTGACGGGGCCGCTGTTTGAAGCTTTAATCTGACTGAACTGTTTTTATTGAGACAATCTTCTTCTTCTTTTAATACATTTAAAAGTTTCAGTCACAGACTTCCTGCCGGTAACAGCCGGACTCAGCAGAGAGTCTGTTAAACCACAGAAACACTCTGTATGTCTTTATCAGGATCCCATCAGCTCCAGCATAAGCAGTGGCTCTTCTTCCTGGGGTCCACCACACACACACTCACACACACTCACACACACTCACACACTCACACACACACTCACACACACACTCACACACACTCACACACACACACACACACTCACACACACACTCACACACACACTTATACACACACACACACACACTTATACACACTATAACCACATACACACAACCAACACAACAGCTCAGCTAATTGAATTAACAATCAAGTACATACAGAAGAGAAACAATATTGTCATCCTTTCAACAGACATTAAGCCAAACACCAAAATTATAAATCAATCACAGTTCCTCAAGAATTAATAGCAAACTTGTAAATCATTGTCTGAATGATCTTCTTTAATTATATATTTATCCATCCTGCGCTTTCACACATGTAATGCCCAGAAAATAAGATATTAAAATACATTTCTCATTCTCTGCCAAGGGGATTTCTACTTTCACCAGGAATACATTTTATTTCTTACACCATTTTTTCCTAGTTTGCTCACACACAATTCAGTTATGATTTCTGAAGTATTTGGAGATGCTGTTTTAACACAATTTTGAACCGATCTTCAGTATTGTCTTGAACAATATGAACTGGTAATGAATCCCCCCTGACCTGCTGTACAGGACCTGAGAGGCTTCCACACTAAACTATTCTCACTTTTAATTTTATTTTTTGAGTCTTCAGATATACAACAAATTGGCAATGACAGTTCCTTCTAAATAAATAAACTCCCTTCAAAATACACAAATAACAGTGAATAAATGAAATAATAAATGAAAGAGAATGAGAGTGTAGTTTCTGGGCCTTCATGCTTTTCATACATATTAGAGATTTGGAAAATGCTGCTAATTCGTTTTAAAGGCTGATAAACAGGTTTGTGTTTTGCAATATTTACATTTGTGTATAAAATATTTTGCCAACATAGTTCAATTAGTCATCAATAAACATTCCAAATTTGACATTTTCTAATAGAAATGGTGGTAGAACATCAATACTAGATTTAATCCACATGTTCAAATTAGACCAAAGATCATGAGAAATATTACAGTGCAAGAATAAATGATCTGTTGTCTCTACATCTGTGTTACAGAACTGACAAGAATTACAGTCTGTATTAGATTTTAATCTCAGAAATTGACTGCAGGAGTAAATTTCATGAATGATCTTGAAGTGTTCTTCATGCTCGGGGCGGACAGGAGGAAATCTGTTTCTTCTGTTTCTTATTTTCTGAGCAGCTTCATGTCTAACATAGAATTCCTCCTCAGAGGTTCATGATAACGCTTTAGCAGCGTGTTCCTGATCCAGTTTTATTACAAGTCCAGTCATCCGAGGGCAGAGAGAGACCAGAGAGAGACCAGTGTCTGTGAGACCAGAGTCTGTGAGACCAGAGTCTGTGAGACCAGTCACCTCCAGCTGAACAGGGATCTCTTGTCTGTCCTCAGATCAGCCTGGGAGCCTGGGACCTGGGACCTGGGAGTCTGGGACCTGGGAGTCTGGGACCTGGGAGCCTGGGACCTGGGACCTGGGAGTCTGGGACCTGGGAGTCTGGGACCTGGGAGCCTGGGACCTGGGACCTGGGAGCCAGGATGCTGCAGCTCCCCCTGCTGGTGACAGCGCAGGTGGACCTGGTCCTGCTGCTGCTCACCCTGCTGGCCTGCTGGACCCGGCTGAGCCAGCTGGGCTACCCCAACGCTGTGGTGTGAGTGTGTGTGTGTGAGTGTGTGTGTGTGTGTGTGTGTGTGTGTGTGTGTGTGTGAGTGTAAAAGCTGTCAGGTTAACACTGTGTTCACGTCTTCCTCGGTGGTTTTAGTGTAGCGGACCAGACTCTGCTGAGCTTCTCTTCTCATTTCAGACAAAAGGGGGCGGAGGAAACAAAAAAGGTCGACCAATCAAAATGAGACTTTCACTCTCTTTAGTTTCCAGTCAAACACAGTTGGCAGCAGCTGGTGTCAGACTTTCCCAGCCTGCAGGCAGACATGTGAACACATCACGGCTCTCCCTGCCTCCTGTTAGCAGACAGTCCAGCTTCCTTCTGTCTGGAGCCGCGGCGCATGTGGTGACATCATCAACCTGCGACCCGGGGCGCGCTCAGCCGCCCCAAAACACTGCAAACAGGAAGTTTAAAGGAACCACTGAGCATCCTGCTGCAAAACGTTTGTTATTCTGGTTTTTATTGGCTGAGACGATTCTGCATGACAGGCGTCTGGACGCAGCCAATGAAAATGCAGAATCTCCCTGAACGGGTTTCACACCGCTGGGAGGAAACGTTTTGCACCGCGGCAAAACCCCAGCGCCCAGATCTGACAGCCAATCAGCTGATCTTGAGGTCTGACATCATGAGGCTGCCTCCTCAGGCTCCGCCCCCTGAAAATCAGAGCACGCTCATTCTGACCGGAGTCCAAACCAACATGGAGGAAAGCTCAGTGTTCGCTGTGTGGAGGTTAGCCTGTTAACACTCAGCTGTGTGTGTGTGTGTGTGTGTGTGTGTGTGTGTGTGTGTGTGTGTGTGTGTGTGTGTATGTGTGTGTGTGTGTGTGTGTGTGTGTGTGTGTGTGTGTGTGTGTGTGTGTGTGTGTGTGTGTAGGTTCGATGAGGTCTACTACGGCCAGTTTGTGTCTCTCTACATGAAGAGAGTTTTCTTCATTGATGAGAGCGGACCGCCGTTCGGTCACATGATCCTGGCCTTCGGAGGTGAGTTACCA
>NW_027282206.1:5000-10000 GCF_046629955.1 Centroberyx affinis | reverse complement strand
TTACCCAGGGAGGTAACCATGGCTCTGCCAAACTCACATTGGACCAGGGTCAAGGTGAGCGAAGCCTCCCGTCCGGATCAGCCTTACAGTCCTTCAGCCTTACAGTCCTTCAGCCTTACAGTCCTTCACAGCAGCTGAGACCGTAGGCATTAAACGTTGAAACGTGGCCGGAGCGTTTCTTAACCAATACCAATACCGATACCGATACCCTTTAAGCAGATCGACTTTAGTGACAAACTGAGCTGAACCATCCTCACAATCATCTGTTCTGGGAAGTGGATAAGAATCAGGCTTGGTGACAGCATTCACCCTCCTGAAGTCAGTCCAGAAACGAGGGCTTTCCTCAGGTTTAGGCACAAGCAAACCCCGAGACAGCTGACCTGTTTCAACTGGACAACATGCAGATCACACACGATATGTGTGTGGCTTCGTCAGGGTGACCATCCACCTCGATACCATGAGCGAGTCGAGGTCCGAGCCGATCAGAAAACAAATGATGCTTTATCAGCTGGGTGTCGTCTCTGCTGAGGCAGTCAGATGGAACAGATGAGTTTCTAATTTTCCAATTATCTCAGATGGAGGCCGTCCTCCTCAAGGCAGACTGACTCTGAAACAGTGGTGAAGGGGAAGGGAACAGGGAAGATGCTGAGAGAGATAGAGTCTCAACATGTTAATGTGGCACACAACTTCTTCTCCACTCAGGAGTACCAATAACATAACATCGGTTTCACTGAGTTTATTTTCAACCACTTATGGCTCATAAAACTTTGCTTGCAGAACTGACCCAGGGATCAGCAGAAGGTCTCCGGACTGAGACTGAAACTGCCTTGGGACAGACTTCTGATCACATGTTCGATTCATCCTAGACTGAGAAGCAGTAAGAGCGCTCCCTCCTCCTCCTGAGTCTGATGAAGCCGAAGAAGAAGAAACAGGACGGACAAACCCGTCTTTATTACTGTCACAAGCAACCATTTTTCACAATGCACACACACACACACACACACACACACACACACACACGCTTCTTTCCACCGTGAAATATGTCCTTTATTCATCCGTCCCGGCTCGTCCTCCACAGCTTGCAGGACCAACTTCTTTTTTTTTTGACCTGCTGGTCAGGCGACGATCTTCTTGCATGTTTTTAGCGGGGCTTCTTATCGGTGTTATATGGAGGAAACCCCAGGTGAGCACGGGGAGAACATGCAAACTCCACACAGAAAGGCTCTTTTTACGAGATAACCCACCTGGGCACCGAGGGCATGGGGGGGGACACGCCCCCGGTGCCAACGGCCACCCAGGAGGAGGAGCTCTGCCTGCTGACAGCCAAACAGCAGGAGGTGCAGGAGGCCGGTGAGGCATACTGACAGGCTCCAAGGTTACCATGGTAACACAGACAGACAGCAAGGTTACCATGGTAACTGAATCATAGGCTGTTATGGTAACAGACGGAAACCTCCAACATGTTGACGGACAGAGAAACAGATGAGTCCCTCCTGCCAGGCATGCTGGGAAATGTAGTCCCTCCAGCAGCACACTGAGGAGAAACCTCATTTCTACTTCTGTTTATTTTATTTTATTTTTTTTAGTTTATCGCAGTTAACCTTGTTCTCTCTCCCTCTCTCTCCCTCTCTCTCTCACTGTCTCTCTCTCTCTCTCTCTCTGTCTGTCTCTCTCTCTCTCTGTCTCTCTCTCTCTCTCACTGTCTCTCTCTCTCTCTCTCTCAGACAGGACTTGGTGGTCAGCAGCCCCCCCCGTCCTGTTCGTCATGGCGACGTTGTCCAGCTCCTTCATGGCATGACCTCCCGCTTCCTCAACAGGTAACACAGCTGAGGCTTTTCTCTGGCGGCCATGTTGGAGGTCCACACTGCTGACTGATCATGTCATCACTGATCCATCTGATTGATTTAGTGTTTAGATAATGTCAGCTTGTTAGCTAGCTAACCATAGCATCTGGTCAGCTAACATCACTGTCTTGTTGTTAACACATCTGATTAGCACACTAGCTAACGTAGTTAGTAGCAGCTAGCGTTAGCATGTTCACATTAACATCAGTGTGTTTGCTGGCTAGTTAGCTAGCTAACAGTTTGTTCAGGTTAACTGAGCTGACTCTTCTCAAGCTCCAACTCTTCATGTTTTGGAGTAGAGACTAGGGCTAAAGACAAGACAGTTTACTGTGTCACAGTAACCTACATTTGGAAACAAATCCACCTTATCACACTATTCACTTTTACTGAGAACGTTACTGAATGGATCTACAGCCACACCACAACAAGCTGACTCAGCTGCTCTCTGCTTCAGCTGCTTCACACACATTTACACTTTATTCACTAACACACAGTTCACACTGTTCCTCCTTCATGGAGACAGACAGGCTGCTGCTGACATCAAACTGTAAAGTCTGATTAGTATTATCATTTGTATTGATTTCTAAAACAACACCACACTTTGATTGACAGGTGTGATTCCTCTGCTACACATGGTTTACTAACTTTCTACAAACACAAATAATGATCTGCTTTGTGTGTGTGTGTGTGTGTGTGTGTGTGTGTGTGTGTGTGTGTGTGTGTGTGTGTGTGTGTGTGTGTGTGTGTGTGTGTGTGTCAGCCATGATGTAGCAGCTCCCATGAGCCCCCATGCCCAGGAAGTGTCAGGTTACATCGACTTCAACGTCTCCATGCCGGGTGCAGAACCTGTGGAGAGTGGTGAGTCTGACCTCTGACCTCTGACCTCTGACCTGGAGTTCTGTAAAGAGAAACTAAACTCCAAACCCAAATCTGTGTAAAGCCTGACATCTAAAGGTAAAAAGCTGCTACTGAAATGGCCATCTGCTATTGGCTGATCTTTGGTGCCAGGTGATGATGTCACCAGCTGTTGTTCTCTATAGAAGGTGACATCATCACCTGACATTTTGGTTTGGGATTTAGTTTCTCTTTAAAAGGATCTGTGACTTTTTAATCCACTTTTAATGGAACTGTTGTTGTTTGTTTGTTTGTTTGTTTGTTCAGGACATCTCCAACAGGGAGGCGGAGTCAGAGGTTTGGAAGACGATCCTCTCTGAAGTGCGATTGGTTCACGTCAACACCTCAGCCGTCCTGAAGGTACCGCCCCTCACAGGGAAGGACCATATATGGTAGAACCCAAATAAGGTCATAACGAGGTTCAGCAGGCTCCACCCTGAACTGTCTCTGACCCCTGACCTCTGACCCCTGACCTCTGACCCCTGACCTCTGACCCCTGACCCCTGACCTCTGACCCTGCAGCAGAGCCCAGGTGGTTCTGAACCAAACGATCAGATGAAGTTCAGCCTCTGTTTCTCTGTTCAGACTAAAGTTTCATGTTTGGGTCAACTGTTCCTTTAAAGGCAAACTGAGCAGGATTTTCCTCCTTGAAATGACAGAAACTCATAAACTCATCCAAGAGTTATCCTACTAATCCTGATCATGACTTCTGGCCCCTTGGTAGTGTGTGACAGTGTGTGTGTGTGTGTGTGTGTGTGTGTGTGTGTGTGTGACAGTGTGTGTGTGTGTGTGTGTGTGAGCTGCAGCTAGCTGCCGTTAGCGTAGCTTCGTTGTTGTAGAAAAGCTGACAGCTAGCTAACAGCAGCCAGCTGTCCAACAGAAAACAGGCCGACTCTTCATCGCTCTTCATCTCCTCCTCATCCTCTCATCAGTTCCCTCCAGCAGGTGAAGGCCTGCTGTTCTTTTTACCGGTTTTTACCTTTTTCTTTGAAAGTTGTGTTTACAAACCACAAGCAGCAAAATCCTCCTCAGTATGACTTAAAGTGTCACATATATAATTTCCTTACAGGGATTAATAAAGTATCAATACATCTTTAAATACATATAGAATTTCCTGATGTATCCCCAGGGATCAATAGTATCACATATTATATTTCCCTATATGGATCAATAAGAATCACATATATAATACCTGAACTATTCCTTTAACTGAACAGAACTGATTCTGATTTAATATTGTAAAGAAGTTATGGATATTAAAGGCATAGTTCACCCAAAAATGAAAATTCAGTCATCATCTACCCCCCCCCCCCCATGTCAGTTGGTTAGTCCATACAGCAAATCCCCTGAAGAAGAACAGAGTCCGGTCTGCAGACTCCATGCAGGTCTCACAGCATGATCCAAGTCTCTGGAAGCCAGCAGATCCCAAAGTGACTCGAAAAGACCGACACCTTAACCTTCCTTTAACTGATGCTCTGTGTGTGTGTGTGTGTGTGTGTATGTGTGTGTGTGTGTGTGTGTGTGTGTGTGTGTGTGTGTGTGTGTGTGTGTGTGTGTGTGTGTGTGCAGCTGAGCGGTGTGTCTCTGCCTGACTGGGGTTTCCGTCAGTTGGAGGTTGTAGCTGATAAAGTGTCTAAAGGTCATCAGAGCAGCCTGAGCTGGACAGTGGAGGAGCACCGCTATGGAACCAGTGAGTCTGACCTCTGACCCCTAGACCTGACCTCTGACCCCTAGACCTGACCTCTGACCCCTAGACCTGACCTCTGACCCCTGGACCTGACCTCTGACCCCTAGACCTGACCTCTGACCCCTGGACCTGACCTCTGACCCCTGGACCTGACCTCTGACCCCTGGACCTGACCTCTGACCCCTGGTGATAGACTATAAAGGATACAGCGGGGCAGGAAACATATTGCTCTGTGTGTGTGTGTGTGTGTCTGTGTGTGTGTGTGTGTGTGTGTGTGTGTGTGTGTGTGTGTGTGTGTGTGTGTGTGTGTGTGTGTGTGTGTGTGTGTGTGTGTGTGTGCAGGTCAGGAGCAGAAGGAGAGGGAGGCGGAGCTTCACTCTCCAACACACATCGACATCGACCGAAACATTTCCTTCTGGGCAAAGTTTCTGGAACTACAGGTACTGCTGGAGTACTGCAGTACTGCTGTAGTACTGCTGTAGTACTGCTGTACTGCTGGAGTACTGCTGTAGTACTGCTGTAGTACTGCTGTAGTACTGCTGTACTGCTGTAGTACTGCTGTAGTACTGCTGTAG
>NW_027282205.1:0-34474 GCF_046629955.1 Centroberyx affinis | reverse complement strand
TTTGTAATATATGAAGGCTGTTTTTACATTTATTTGATATGGATTTGTCCATGACCATTTGATTTCCTCATGACCAAATATCGAAGCAAAATGCAAATGACAATAAAGATGGCTCATTATCATAATCTGGCTGGAATCATGAATATTAATTTGCTGTCCTTTTTAATTCTTCCTTTCCTTATTTATTTTCTCCTTTCCCTCATTTTTTCCTTCCTTCCTTCTTTCCGTCTCTCATTTTCTTTCCTTCCTTCCCTTTTTTCCTTTCCTTCCCTCCTTCCTTCATTCCTTCTGTCTCTTTTTTGTTTCCGTCCTTCCCTCCTTTCTTTCCCTCGTTTCCTCTTTTCCTTTGTTTACTCTTTTCTTCCCTTCCTCATTTCCTTTCCTACCTCTTTTTTGTTTCCTTTCTTCCCTTTTCTTCTATCTTTTCTTACTTCCTTCCTCCCCTCCCTCTTGTTTCCTTCCTACTTGCTTTCCTTCCTCCTTTCCCTCCTTCTCTCCCTCTCTTTTCCTTTCCTTCTCTGTTTTTTTCTTACCTTCCCTCCTTTTTTCTTACCTTCCCTCCCTCTTTTCTTCTTTCCTTCTCTCATTTTCTTACTTCCTTTTTGCTTTCCTCCTCCTCTCTTTCTCTAGTTTCCTTCCTGCCTTCTTTCCTTCCTTTCTACTAACAGCAAAGGAAAGCTCTGTGCATCATACATAGTAACAGAGAAAACACAGTAAGCCAGTTCTCTCTCTCTGTGTGTGTGTGTGTGTGTGTGTGTGTCTGATCCATCCAATGGGACACCTGCAGACTCTTCTCCCTGCTGTGATTGGTTCTGCTGACGTCCGTCCTGGTTCTCCTCTGGTCTGACTCTGTCCTCTTTTCTTTTTTTTGTGACCAAGTTTTTTTTTTTTTTTTTTTCCCCAATGTGAGGGATGCAGGTACCTTGACAATGACATTAAATATTCAAAAAGATAATAATAATAATAATAATAATAAATAACAATAACAGTAATAATAATAATATAAATATACTTATATGCACACATATACATACATACACACGTATATATAAGAATCATACATATATATAATAATAGTAGTGATAATATAAAAAGAAATACATTCATATATATATACGTATATACATATACACACACATACATATATCTACACATATACACACACACATCCACACTCAAACACACACTCACCTCCATCCTGTGTCAGCTTCCCTTTCTCCTTCCCCTCCAGTTTCTATCTTTATCGTAGTCTAAATGTAATTGAATAAAGAATGAGTGTAAATGGTTTTGCATGGATCAGGGCTGTTTGAAGGGGAGAGAACTAAAAAAAAATTAAATAAATAAAAATTCTAAACAATTTTTCTCTTCTCCCTTCCTCTTCCCTTTAAGTTGATGTATATTTAACTAAACTCAAAGTTTCCGTCCAGATTTCAAAATTCTTCTGAGCAGCATGGTTCATCCTCGCTATGGACAGTTCCATGAATACACAGTCTGTTAAAGACCGGTACCACTGATGAACTGATAATGAATTAGAAGGAAGCCATCTTACAGCAACCATCTTTTTAGCAGCAATGATCCCCAAAAACATCAGCCGCCTCTGAGTTAAGTTAAGCGTCAGATATGAATCATAATTCAATAACATTGGAAGACTGACTCTGTCCTCTTCTCTGTCTTATGTCTCTGGGAGGTGAACTACACATCACCATCAGTTAGTCCTGACACTTTGATCCATGTTCCCTGCATTCACACACACACTCAGTCAAGCCTGGCACTTCAGTTCATTTTGCATTGTTACTGCCGGATCCCTGTCTAAGAAGACTTTAATCCTCAATGATCTCATCTCATCTCACAACCTGGACTTTGTATTTCTGACTGAGACCTGCTAAGACCAGGTGACTGGTCTCTGTCTCTGTGCTTTCTCCTGACTCGTTTTCTGACTTGTCCAAGAATTTCTGGTGGTGGAGGTCTTGCTGTAATTTATAAAAACCTTTTTAACTGCAATCCTTTCACTGTTTTGAGTTGCTAAGGTTTTTAATGAAATGCGTTTCCCAAGTTTGTTGTGTGGTTATTTACCAACCGCCCAAACAGAATAATGGCTTTTTAACAGAATTTTCAGACATATTATCTTCTGTTGTTCTCAAACAGGATAAGTGCATTATTATTGGTGATTTTAATATTCATGTTGAGGATCTGTCCAACTCTTTTGCTGCTGAATTCTTAAATATTGTTAACTCATTCAATCTAGTTCAGCATGTTTCTGGTCCTGCACATAATCACGATCACACCCTTGACCTTGTTTTTACCCTTGGTTCGTCTCTCAGTTCCCTCTCTACAAAGGTCTCAGATCATAAATATATTCTGTTTGACTCTGTCATCATGTCAATTATATGTTAATTACAGATTCCCTTATTTATCTAATATTAATAACTGGGTTAATTGTTTTGTTGTTCAATAGCACTTGATGCCTCTTTAGCTACAAGGTCTGTACCTGTGGTACACTTCTCCCTGTGGATTAATGATAACATTTGTAGTTTAAAAAGAGAATGTAGAAGTGCTGAGTGTAGATGGAAGAAGTCTAACCTTAATGTCCACTTCCTTCATATGAAGGACTTTTAGAAAACATTAAGGATGCAAGAGCTACTTGACCTAATCACCGCCAACAAGCATAATTCCAGGTTTCTATTTAAAACAATCAGTCTTGTTATTCCTGCTCCTCCTACTGCTTCTCTTGCATCCTCTGCTGACTGTGAACATTTTTTATCATTCTTTGTTGACAGGGTCAGTAGCATCAGATCAAATATCACGCCTTCTTCCTCCTGTCCTGAGTTTACATTTGCTAACTAAATTTGTTCCTGTTTCCCTGCAACATCTTTTAGATATGGTATCACACATGTGCCCGCCTTCCCCTCCAGTAGATATAATTCCATCTAAATTCCTCAAAGAAGTCCTGCCTGTCACTGGCCATAGTCTCGTCTTCTCCATTGTGAACCAGTCCCTTATCTCTGGTTGTGTACCTGATTACTTCAAGACTGCATGTGTCCTTTTAAAGAACCTGGCCTCGATCCCCTCTCTCTAAAAAGTTACAGACCAATTTTTAAGCTCCACTTCACTTCCAAAATCCTGAAGAAAGCAGTATCTGAGCAGCTTCTACAGGTGATTGATGGACACAACATCTTTGATAAATTCCAATCTGGTTTCCGGCGAAAACATAGTACAGAGACTGCCTTGCTTAGAGTTACCAATGACATCCTGGTGTGCTGATAATGGTGACTACTCCATCTTAGTCCTTTGATACTATTGACCATGCCATCCTCACTGATAGGCTCAGCAGTTGGGTCGGTATATCCGGCACAGCTCTGATGGTTCTCCTCCTACCTGTCAAACAGACATTTCATGGTTTCCATGGGTAGTTCTGTCCTCATCTGCCCTGCTACTGTGTGGGGTTCCTCAGGGTCCCGTCCTTGGTCCTGTACTGTTCTCAGTATACATGCTTCCCTTGGGTCAGATTTTCAACAGTTTTGGTTGTATGTCATAATGTTATTACGGTGATGATACTCAGCTGTACTTATCTGTTAAACCCAATAATCTGAGTAATCTCATCACTCTCCACGACTGTCTGGGTGATATTAAGAACTGGATGTCTTTTAACTTTCTGCAGCTAAACTGATAAAATGGAGGTTCTTGTTTTTGGCCCTGATCACTTGGATAGTGAGGTTCAACTCCATATTGGCCCTCTGGGTCCAAACATTAAGGCTTCCTATAAAGACCTGGGTGTTGTTTTGGATCAGCACATGAATTTTGAGCAACATCTTAACAAGGTGGTTCAATCCTGTTTTCTCCAATTAAGAACTATTGCACAAATTAGATCAATGCTATCTGTTAAAGATCTGGAACGCCTGATTCATGTTTTCATTTTCTCAGGTTTCCATTATTGCAATGCCCCGTTCCCCTGCCTCAGACAGGCAGCCTTGGCTTGGCTTCAACTGTCCAGAATGCAGCAGCCAGGCTTTTAATGAGGACTAACCGCAGAGCCTCATTCCCCTGTTCAAACCTCATTCCCCTGTTCTAACCTCATTCCCCTGTTCTAACCTCATTCCCCCTGTTCTCACCTCATTCCCCTGTTCTAACCTCATTCCCCAGTTCTCACCTCATTCCCCTGTTCTAACCTCATTCCCCAGTTCTCACCTCATTCCCCTGTTCTAACCTCATTCCCCAGTTCTAACCTCATTCCCCAGTTCTCACCTCATTCCCCCAGTTCTCACCTCATTCCCCCTGTTCTAACCTCATTCCCCTGTTCTAACCTCATTCCCCCAGTTCTAACCTCATTCCCCTGTTCTAACCTCATTCCCCTGTTCTAACCTCATTCCCCCAGTTCTAACCTCATTCCCCTGTTCTCACCTCATTCCCCAGTTCTCACCTCATTCCCCCAGTTCTCACCTCATTCCCCAGTTCTCACCTCATTCCCCAGTTCTCACCTCATTCCCCTGTTCTAACCTCATTCCCCAGTTCTCATCTCATTCCCCCAGTTCTCACCTCATTCCCCTGTTCTAACCTCATTCCCCAGTTCTCACCTCATTCCCCAGTTCTCACCTCATTCCCCTGTTCTCACCTCATTCCCCCAGTTCTCACCTCATTCCCCAGTTCTCACCTCATTCCCCTGTTCTCACCTCATTCCCCAGTTCTCACCTCATTCCCCTGTTCTCACCTCATTCCCCTGTTCTCACCTCATTCCCCATGTTCTCACCTCATTCCCCAGTTCTAACCTCATTCCCCCTGTTCTCACCTCGCTGCACCGGCGGCCTTACCTTGTGAGGCAGCTGGATTCGTGAGATCACGATCACGTGAGAATCCATCTTCCAGGCTTCAAGTCATACGTTTGTGTCCGAACCACAGCGGTGACCAATCGGCGTCCTGTGAGGTCAGCTGGGGGCGGGGCTTAGGTGTGACGGCAGCGAGAAGCGACTGTTCCTTCACAACATGGCGGCTCCTCAACAGGCTGCTGACATGCTGCTGTGACATCACTTACTTCTGACCTGCAGAGGATTTCTTCACTGAAAGAGCAAAGAACGGCACTGAAGGCTTTTCTGGATGGAAAAGATGTTTCCTCTCTTCTCCAGACCGACTTCGGCAAGAGTTTGTTTATACGGTTCGTCGATCCGATCGGTCGAAGTTAGCCCGTGATAGACGGTGATAGACGGATGGTTCATCCAATCACCTGCCGAGTATTTTTTGAAAGAGCCTGACCTTTTCCAAACAGTTTCCAAGGACGACTTCCCAGATGGTTCTGAGTAACAAACCGTCTGGAGCGTCAGGTTACCGGCCGCCCGTCAAGTTTAGAAACAATTTTAAGATTCTGTTAATCAGCTGACTGTCTCTGAGCTATCGGCCTGTGTTCACTCAGGTCCTCCAGTCAGCGTCTGCTGGTCTTCCTCACTTCCAGACTCAAAGCTAAGGGAGACGTGTCTTCTGGCCCCAACTCTCTGGAATCGTCTCCCCCAACCGACCAATCAGATCAGCCGAATCTGCTGCCTCCTTCTTCTCTTTATTTAGTTTGGATTTGTGTGTGTATGTTTTCATTGTGGAGGTTTTTATGTGTATGATTGTGTTATTAGAAGAAGGCTCCTTGTCTTCTCTCAAACTGCATCTTAAAAAGCTTTACTTTCTTCCCTCCTTTCTTCCTTCCTTTTTCCTTTCTTTCTTTCCTCTCTTTCTTCTTTCCTTCCCTCCTTTTATTCCTTCCCTTTTTCCTTTCCTCCCTTCCCCCTTTCTCTCTAGTTTCCTTCCTTCCCCCCTTTTTCTTTCCTTCCTTACCCTTTTCCTTTCCTCTCTTCCTCTCCTCTTTCTCTCTAGTTTCCTTCCTTCCCTCCTTTTTCTTTCCTTCCTTTTTTCCTTTCCTCTCTTCCCTCCTCTTTCTCTCTAGTTTCCTTCCTTCCGCCTTCTCCTTCCGCCTTCCTTGCCTCCCTATTTTCTTCTTTCCTTCCTTCCTTCCTTCCTCCCCCCTTCTTTAGTTTGTCCTTTCCTGCTATCCTTCTTTCTCTCCTTTCTTTCCTTCCTTTCCTCCTTTAATTCTGTATTTCCTTCCCTCCTTTCTTCTTTCTTTCCTTTTTTCCTTTCCTTCTTTCCTTCCCCTCTTCCTTCCCTCCCCCTTTCTTTCCTCTTTTTCCTTCACTTTCCCTGCTCTCCTTCCTTCTTTCCTCCCTCCTCCCTTGTTTCCTTCCCTCCTTACTTCTCTTTCCTCTTTTCCTTGTTTCCCTTCTTCCTTCCTTCTTTCCTCCTTCTCCTTCCTTTTTTCTTCCTTCTCTTTTGCCTTCCTTTCTTTCTCTCTCTCTGTCTCTCTCTCTCTATCTCTGTCTGTCTCTTGTTGCTAGGCAACAGACCGCTCTCTCTACTCTGCTGTAATCTGATAGGCTGTCGGCCAGCGGCCAATAGAAACCTGAGCAGGGTTCCAGTTTCACTCTGAGGCTTCCTATTGGCCGATCGGATCGAATTACATTTATATATATTTTTATTTTTCTAAATTTAATTCTTATTATTTTGTACTTATTTTGGTGTTGTATTATTTTAATTTATTGTTATTATTGTAATTGATTTTTAATTTATGGCACATTCATTCACATTAATATTTTTATTATATTTCAAATATTTCATTATAAAATTATGTATTATTGTATTTATTATTAATGTATTAGATTTTGTTATTGTTATTTTTAATATTGTTACAGATTTTTTTTGTTACATAGTTTATAGTTCTTACTTTAATTAGCTAGATCATTTTTATTTTATTTATTTATTCTTATTATATTATTTTCATGTAGATCATAATTTTGATATATTTTGACAGGTTTGTGATCAATATTATGCCATTATTAATATAATAATTCATATAATATATAATGGATCCATATATTATATATACATATAATATACATTTACATACATACATATACATGCATATTATATGCATCTCTTTATCTGTGTCTCTTTTCTTTCTCGGTCGAGCAAGGTTGAATTATTGATGAAGTTAGGAGAGAGAGAGACAGAGAGAGACAGAGAGAGAGGAGCTGAACAAACAATAGCACGTTAATGTCTCTCTCTCTCTTTCTCTGCACTTGAAATGAGATAAACGACAAGAAAAGACAAGAAAGAAGACCGATCCAGAAAAGATAAAAAAAAACTTCAATAAAGTATGAAAACATAAAAGACGAGAGGAAACGAGAATAGAAGACAAGGAAACGACGGGAGAGAATAAACGACAAGAAAAGGAAAGAGAACAGAGAAAAGAAAAAAGTGGAAGAAAGGAGAAAGGACGAGGATAAACAAGAAAAGTGGACGAGAGAAGAAAAGAAAGAAGAGAGAAGAGGAAAAGTGACAAAAGAAGAGAGCGAATGAATAAATAAGACAAGAGGAGAGGACAAACAAGAACAGAAAAAAGACGAAGAAAAGAAACAAGATAATACAGAAGAAATACAGGAAAGAGAGAATATAGAAGAAAACAAAGGATAAAGGAGAAGGAAAAAAAGGATAAAAGACAAGAAAACGACAAGATGTGAAAACGGCGGCAAAAAAACGAGTGAGTCGAGTTTCATGTGAATTCCTATATGCATTATGTGTTATTATTAATGTTATTATTATTATTGTTAAAAACGAGGGAGTTGAGTTGAATTTTATATTCAAATTTCGGCCAATCAGAGTGAAGCAATTTAGTCGATTAAAAGAAAACTTTAACAGAATTAAAAAATAAAATATATATAATAAAATAAAATGTGTATAAAACTGGCAGTGGCTTACAAAGTGATGAATTCATAAATAAATTACATGAAAAGAATGGAAACACATACAAAAAATAAAAGAGAAATGAAGAAATATGTAATAAAAGATAATGAAAATTCCAGTATGTATATGAATTAATATATGTATTATGTAATATTTATAATTATTATTGTTGTTATTGTTCTGAATGATTACTAAACGATGATTGACAGATATTTTTGAGTCATGTAGAAATAAAAACGATCTAGCTAATTAAATGAATTAAGCACTATAATAAATGTAACAAAAACATCTGTTACAATATTAAAAAATAACAATAACAAAATCTAATAAATGAATTAAAAATAAAATATGATGAATAATAAATAATTCAAAATAAAAGCCCTTAGTTTAAAAAATATGTACAATTTATTATGTAATGCTAAAACGTTTTATTAATCATAAATTGTAATATTATTTAAAGTTTTATTTAATCATAAATTATTACTTATAATTAAATGCTAATGAATAATATGAATATTATGATTAATCATGTATTTAATAAGCATGTACAGAGTGTTAAAATGGGTTAAAATGCTATATAAATATTATTTATTATTTATTATTATGTAATGCGATAACACTTGAAAATAATGAATGTTTATAAGCCCTTAATGAGTTAATGTAGAGTTAATCATCAATTCATTATTATCAATGATTTATCAATTATATCTTAATAATTTATAACAAATTAGTACATCATTAGTAATGACAGTTAAATATTTGTACTTGATTTATAAGTCAAGAATACCTTTGCTAATACATCATTTATAAAACATTACCTAATGTACATGTAACTTCCTAGGCAGCATGTGAAGTCAGTATTGTTCTTAATTAATGATGAACAAATCATTTGTTGATCATTAACAGATGATATCTAAATGCTCAACAAAGTATTTACACAGGTTTTATTCATTTATTATCAAATATTTGTTAGAATATTTATTAACAATCTGTTAAACAGTTGTAGATGTTTTGCAGCCCCCAATCTAAAGTGGCAGCAAGTAACATCCATTAAACATTTGCTAATGTTTAGTAAAACATTTGTTGCCATGACTGACAAAGGAAAGACAAACAAAAGTACAATGACAATATTTTATCTCTCAAACCGACTGGATTTGACCAAACAGACCAGTGGAAAACCAAAGTGACAGTATTGTTAACATTTGCACAAACTACTGAATTGAAAACAACCCAGTTTGGGTCGTTTCCAACACAGCTGGGTAACTATTATACAGAACACATGCTGGGTTAATCTAACACAGCAAGATGGGTTGAGTATTCAGTCCAAATGTTGGTTCATATTAACTAGAATGCTGGGTTCATTCTGTCTCATAAATAGGTTATTACTTTCATGTTTCCTTACAGTAAAATCTGTATAAATGTTATTTCAATAGACTACACGTCAGCCCTAACCTTAGCTATTCAACAAAAAACATACGCCTCAACATAACTGAGTTGATAACAGCTATATCTAGCTATCCAGCTATGTAATTTCTTTAGAAATTACATTAGAAACAGGTCAGGTTGTTGGCATCGTGCTGGTTAGTTAGCTTACATGCAGTGGTTCGTCTTGTAGCTTGACTTTCATCTATACCAGTATGGTATATTTAGCAGCATTAGACCGCTTTTGTTAGCTGTAATGTAGCAACATCCCCCCACTTGCTCCAAAATGATTGTTATTTTTATGTGACCCATAAATGAAGCACAGACATGAAGAAAAGTCTTACGCTAGCACTAGCGCGATCGCTAACGCTAGCGAACGCTAACATTAGCTAACAATTGTTAAACGTTTTTGCCTCTTCATTTGTCATCATTTTGCCATTTTATTGCATATATCTGCCTAAGGTAAGGTTATGTTTAGAGTACATTTTTAGACAGGCGGGGCTCTTTGGCTTGCTGGCCAGTAACACTAAGGTTAGCTAACCTAGCTAGCCTAGCATGGACCAAAAGTGAGTGCACAACACATTAGCACATTAGTTTTGGCTGTAGTGACTTAGAAAGGTACAAAAGTGGATACACTTTTTAACTTGATTTGCCCCTGAAGTGCACAGGAGGACGAGGAGGAGGACTGCTTCCTTACAGACCTTGTTTGGCTTGTTGACAAACCAAAACTTCTTGCAGAAGTCAGCAGCTGTCACTGAGGCTGACCACTGAACTAAACCAGCAGCACAACTACCGAGCTCTATGGAAATAACCCCAAAAATGGCCAGACAGACTCTAACCAGCATTTGGGCAGATAAATAACCAGCATTTTTATTAGTGTGTGCGCGTAACTGTTCAGATCAGTGTTGCAATTTTCTTGCATACAATAATTAGGCTACTTGGGTTTTTGTGGCCACAATGTACAGCTACACAATGTACAATTGTAAGGATTATTTTCAGAACTGTAGTTTTCCACTGGTCTGTTTGGTCAAATCCAGTCGGTTTGAGAGCAGTCACGTGATTTTCTTGCAGGAAGTGAACAATAAAATATAATTACTGTCATTGTACTTTTGTTTGTCTTTCCTTTGTCACAGTCATGGCAACAAATGTCTTACTAAACATTAGCAAATGTTTAATGATTATAATTATAAATAATTTTACTTGCTGCCACTTTAGATTGGGGGCTGCAAAACGTCTACAACTGTTTAACAGATTGTTAATAAATATTCTAACAAATATTTGATAATAAATGAATAAAACCTGTGTAAATACTTTGTTGAGCATTTAGATATCATCTGTTAATGATCAACAAATGATTTGTTCATCATTAATTAAGAACAATACTGACTTCACATGCTGCCTAGGAAGTTACATGTACATTAGGTAATGTTTTATAAATGATGTATTAGCAAAGGTATTCTTGACTCATAAATCAAGTACAAAGATTTAACTAATGTCATTACTTATGATGTAACTAATCTGTTATAAATTATTAAGATATAATTGATAAATCATTGATAATAATGAAATAATGTGTAACTCCACACAAACTCATCATTAATTAATCAGTAATTCATTGTTTATAAAGGGCTTATAAACATTCATCATCATTCTATTAAAGAATAAAATGAAGGTAAAGTAGCAATTGCTTTTTTAAATTATTATTCAATTATTTTTTGTATAGTGGTTCCATGACTTATGTTATTATTGTCCCCCACCAAAGGGGGGCACTATGGATCGGTCTCCGTCCATTAGTTAGTTAGTCACACTGTAACATTGACTTTGTGCCGCTAGGGGGCGGCATTGACAGTGAATGGGGACTCAGTGGTAAAGCAACACAGTTAAAGTTATCATAGGTAACATAACAGTCTCCACACGCTACACACTTGGAGACATCAGACTGGGTTGATGTGTTGAAGTGAGAGTCAAACCTCTAACCACAAGACACTGTAGTTATTGTCCAGTTGTTGGACTGTTGTTCTGTTATTGCATCATCACTGCACTACCACTGTGCCTCAGTGTTCACTACTGATATCATATTACCACTTACTACTGTGCAATACCATATATCACCTATCATTTAGCATTTATATTATTCATAACACTCACGCTCCTGGTGTTGTGTGTTATATTGTATATTGTATTATAAATTGTATTGTAGTGTACATTGTGTAATGTACGGATTGTATTTACTGCGTATTGTAGTTCTTATATTTTGTACTGTATTGAGTAAAAACAGGACAATTACAGTTACTACATTTCAAGATAGAACTTGTAAGCCATATTCTGAGGAGAGTAGGCAACAGAAATATATGGTCAATCTGTCCTTTCATTGTCCCATACCAAAATGCAAATACAATTTCACTCATATTTCAAGTTCACTCAGCAATCACTGACAGACCCAAGGGTGAAACTACATCACTGGTGGGACAACATGTTTACTATTTGCTTGTTATGAATTGTTTTACTTTAATTAATACATAGAAATAAAAGGATTAAAAAAAATAAAATAAAAATAAAAAAGAAAATAAACTCAATTAAATTAATTTGATATTTATTTCATTGACATTTTATTTATTTAATCCATTAACTTAAAAACTGTAATGAAATGAAACTGAACTAAAATAATGAACTGAAATAACAATGGAAATAAATTGAGATTGAAATACAATTACATAATATAATATTATAGATTATAATTATTGTATTTGATATTTTTATTTCATTGATATTTTTTATTATTAGTCAATTACAATAAAAATTAATTACAATTAAAATGAATAAATAAAATAAATTAAATTGTACTAAAATAATAAACTGAAATAAAAAAAACCCCTGAAATATATTGAAAATAAAATGAAATAAACTATATAAAGACAATGATTTTTTTAAAATATAATTTTTATTCCACATTACAATTCTTAATTAATTTCCTAATATTAATTTCCCATCCTCTTCTCCTATTGGCTGAATTCCCTTTCCTCGTTTTTCCCCCAGCGAAATGACAGACGACAGAAAAAAAAAAGATGTGGAAGAAGATGGAGAGGAAGAGGAGGCGACCAATCAGCACCCCCCTCCTCCTCAGCTGCCCAGTGACCTCATCAACAGGAGGCGGGACTTGTCCTGCATTGTGTGTTTTGGCGGGTACGATCTGGGCGAGCGGTTACCACGGCGACTGAACTGTGGACACGCCTTCTGTCAGGCATGTCTCCACAGACTGGACATTGTCATCAATGAGCAGGTGACGGTACTGATTACATATAGCTGAGTATTGATTTATCATTATTTATTGCATTTAGTTAGCCTGGTACCAGACTCCTGAATTGTGACCTGCCCACTCTTCAAATTTGGTAGAGCGATTCAGAGAGTCTGGTGTTGTTATTCAAAGGCGATTTCTCAATCGGAAAAACAATTGGGCCAATCAGGCCTTTCTGGGCAGGAATAAAGTGTTGAAATCGTTCCTTAACATATTGTATTTACAAAGACAACATTCTTGGTAAAGTTAGCAAATACACCCAGCATCTGTATAACTGCATGAAAATAACATCAGAGCAGCCGGATATGTAAGTCACTAGTGATTGGTTTGGGGAAAATCAACCCCCCCACACACAGAAAACGGCTAACATGGAGGTAATCTCAGACTCAAGAATCGAGTGGTAATGAAATGGCCATTCAGTCTGAATATCAGGCTAGTATTTTGTCAAATTTTGAACAAAGCCAAAGGCAAATTTCCATTCTTTGTCTATTATTCTATTCTATTGTACTCTAATCTATTCTACGAAATTTGATTATACTCTATTGTACTCTTGTTCTGTTCTAATGTTGCTCGACCTATCGGCTGCCTTTGACACGGTGAACCACCAAATCTTCCTCTCCACACTCGCTGAGCTCGGCTTCTCAGGATCCGCTCTCTGCTGGTTTGAGTCCTGCCTCTCAGGGAGATCCTTCAGAGGGTCTTGGAGAGGGGAAGTGTCTAAATCCCACTGCTTGTCCACAGGGGAACCTCAAGGGTCAGTGCTTGGACCCCTTCTCTTTTCATTATACACCACCTCACTTGGTGCAGTGATCCGCTCACATGGCTTCTCATACCGTTCATATGCTGAGGATACCCAGCTCCTCCTGTCGTTCCCCCCAGACGACCCCACAGTCTCTGCACGGATATCGGCATGCCTCGCCGATATCTCAGCATGGATGAAGGAACGCCACCTTCAGCTTCACCTGTCAAAGACTGAGCTCCTTGTCATCCCAGCCAGTCCCTCTGTACAACAACAGATCAGTATCCAGCTCCAATCAGCTCAGCTCATTCCCACAAAGTCTGTCAGAAACTTCGGTGTCATGATTGATGACCAGCTAACCTTCAAGGAGCATGTGGCTTCTGTCGCTCGGTCATGTGGATTTGCTCTGTACAACATCAGGAAGATCAGACCCTACCTGTCTGAACATGCGGCTCAGCTCCTGGTTCAGGCTCTTGTAATATCAGCCTTGACTCCTGCAGCTCCTTCCTGGCAGGGCTCCCGGCATGTAGCTCAAACCTCTGCAGATGATCCAGAACAGGCGGAGCGTCCGGTCTTCACCCCCAAAAGAGCACATGTCACTCCGCTGTTCATCTCCTCCTCTGGCTCCCAGTCGCCCGCATCCAGTTCAAGTCCTTGATGCTCGCCTACAAAACGGCTCCGACCGACCTGAACTCCTCATTCAGGTCTACGCTCCCTCCGCCCACTACGCTCTGCCAAGGAGCCACAAGGCCCTAAGTCTCTATCCAGACTCTTCTTCTGTGGTTCCTCGTCTGCCACCACAACAAGGCCCTAAGTCTCTATCCAGACTCTTCTTCTGTGGTTCCTCGGTGGTGGAACGAGTTACCAAACTCCATTCGATCCGCAGAGTCCCTCTCAATCTTCAAGAAAAGGCTAAAGACCCAGCTCTTCAGTGAACACCTTCTCACCTGATGGACTGTGTAATTAAAAAAAAAATACTCTTTCTCTGCCTCTCTGCCTCTTGGCTCCTCTGTCCTGTTGGACCAGATCTTAGCGTCATGGCTCTTACTCTCATTGTTCTCTCCTGACTGGATCCTTGCTTGTGTTTATTAAAATCTCATGTGTACGTCGCTTTGGATAAAAGCGTCTGCCAAATGGGAAATTGTAATTGTACTCTAATCTATTGTACTCGACAGTATAGTAGAGTATAGTACACTGTTGTAGAGTATAGCATAGTGTAGTGTAGTATAGTGTAGTATCCTATGGTATCGTGTGGTTTTGTATAGTATAGTGTAGTATAGTATATTAGAGTATAGTGTACTATAGTATAGTATAGTAATGTATAGTATATTATAGTATAGTGTAGTATAGTATAGTACTATAGTATAGTATAGTAAAGCATAGTGTAGTATAGTATAATGTAGTGTAGTAGAATATAGAGTAGTATAGTAGTGTAATAGACTATAGTATAGTACGGTGTAGTATACTATACTGTGACATCCCATAAACATGCATTGGTCATGATTGTATGAAAACTTTAGGTTACTTGCGTAACCCTGGTTCTCTTTCATAGCATTCGTTTCGATGTCTCACTATGGGATATGGAGACTCCTATATTGCCAGACAAGCTTATCTCGAAGACTGACCAACAACACTCAGGTGTCGGATCACCCTGCCTGCTTCGCCTCGGAGCCGACGCTCAGAACAGCATGAGCAATAGTCGGGGCAGTGACAAATGCACGCATGAAGTTCGCACCGGACACAACAGGTGCAGCCGTCGCTACTCTGGAGAGCTAAATGGCAGAGGTTGGAAAGGTTGGATCCCCCTCACCCTGAACAGGGTGGGGGGAATCAATCAGCAACACCAGGTAACGCAAATCTCTGATATTTCCTGTGTGGAGGATATATTGGGATGTGAAAGTAAACGTCCTTCAGGTCGATGGAAGTGAACCAGTCGCCCGGGCTGTCGGAGGCAGATGTGTTTGACCGCGGAGATCTCGGCCCACACGGCCAAATCAGGCTTGTCAGATATGTCATTGTGTAACTCAGCTTGGTACACAGTGAGCATTGACATGACATTAAGCAGCCTCAACGCCACGGCAGCCACCTTATACGCCCTGTCAGTTACGGGAACCGGTCTGCTTTTGACAGCAGAGTCGGTGACCTGGACGATGCAGCCGACAGCTACATGTCGAAGGGACTGCCACTGACAGTTTGAGTCAGGGGAATGGAAGACGAGTCATCGTCGTCCTCGTTGGACATCAGCGCAGAGCCCCAGCGTTGGCTAGTTGGGTTCGGGGTTTCTTCGTCAATCGCACCAAGCTGGTGTTCTTCGGTGACGGCAGTGAGAAGAGGGTCCCTCTCAGAGAGGCTAGCTTGGCGAGCTAGGCTCTTAGCTGTAAACTGGAGACAGGAGATTCAATCGCTGCTTGGGCGTGTTTCTGCCTGAGGCAAGCGGAGCAGACCTGTTGTGTGTCTTTGCTCAAAATTTTATTCCCGCAATTGCAGAGACGAGCGCCGGTGTTCTCATCCCCTGTGGTGGGGAGCAGCTTTGCAGTCGCCATCTAGCTGGAGTAGTAAACGGGTAGCTAATACCTGGTGTGATAAGAGCCCAAGATAACCCAGGTGGAGCAAGATGGTGAGGTAGCCTGTCTAGTGAGCCGAGCTGGAGCCAGCTTCATGGTAAAGCCTGGAGAAGCTAAACCATGGCGGACAACACTACTGTTTGGAGACAGACTAGAGTGAACAGAAATCTCTCTTAACAACTTACCTAGAGAGAAGGCAGGATGAAACCCGAAGAAGCTGCAGAAAAACCAGTGCTCGGGGATGGAGTTGTGCGCTCCGTCTGTGAACAGTTAAGCTAGTTAGCCATAGCAACAGGAGAGAGATAAACTTCAGAAGCGAGAGGAGGTGACTGAATGAAGAGTGACGCAGTGTCAGTCCTATATATAGGAGGAGGGTCCTGACGCACGTCATGACTGCCAGCCTCTCAGGGCTGAAGTAGTGGAATAAATGCTTCTAAAGATACGCATAGGGGCGTATCCCATAGTGAGACATCGAAATGAATGCTATGAAAGAGAACATACTATACTGCGACATCCTGTACCGTACCATAACATACTTTACTGTGATACCTTATACTATATCGTAATATTATTGAATATTTTTTAATATTTGTACATTATTTTTTTTATATTTTCATGTTTTTTTCATATTTTTAAAAATATTTTCCATATTTGTCCAGATGTGGATCCCCTGCCAACATTATTGAATATTGTTAAATATTTTCATTGTTTTCATTATTTTTTCATATTTTCATGTTTCTTCATAATTTTTCCATATTTCCCAGATATGGATCCCGTGCCCTCAGTGCCGTCAGAATACGCCCCGGCCACGGGGCGGAGCCTCCTGCCTCGACCTGGACCTGGCCCTCTTCCTGGGGGTCAAATCCCAGCTGGAGCCCCCCTCCAACTCCTGGAGCTCCAGAATCAAAACCAGAGAGAGGGGAGAAACTGCTGGCGGCCAAGCCCAAGACAGCAAGCTCCGGCTGGGGAAGGACTTGGGCATCGCAGCCCTCCCTCCGGATGGAGACAGCTGGTCGCACGGTGGCCTGGCTGAGCCGCGCTTCCATCGCTATGGCAACTGCTGCCCGCCGGCGTCCTATTGGCTGTGCTGCTGGTTCTGCTGCTGCCGGGGGCGGGGCTAAATAAAAGAGGAAAAAGGGAGGTGTCAATTATGTTTCGTGGAGAAAATGAAGGAAATTAAAAGTCCATTTCGGGCTTTTTATGAGTTTGTTGAGGTTTTTGAGCCATTTCTTGTTCTTTTTTCTGATTGTTTGCTTGGTAATGTGGGAGGGAAGTTTGTTCAGCTCTGATTGGATGATGGAAAATTAAAATGCTGTTATAAAGTGTACATGTGGTGTTTTGTGTCTTTGTTCTGGGTTTCAGTATGCAGTATTCATTATGTTAATGAAGAATCAAAACATTAAATTACATTAACAGTAAATTGAAACTGTAAATAAATTAAAAAGTAATTATTAGAAAATTACATAAAACAAAAAATGTCACTAAATAAAAAGGTAACGCAAACTAAAAAATTCACCGAAATAAAAATGTGACCACAAGTACAAAAACAACAGAAATCTAACTGAAAAAATACATCTAAAAAAAACGATTTAAAAAAGTACAAACTAAAAAAAAAAAAACTAATTGAAAACCAAATAATAAAAAAAAATAAAATCAAGTAAAAAAAAACTAAACTAAAAAAAAATCGAGGAAAGGAATGAACTGTTAATGAGTTTGTTGACGTTTTTGAGCCTAATTTTGAGCTTGTTTGTGATTGGTTGCTTGGTGATGTGGGGAGTGAAGCTTGTTCTGTGACTGGATGATGGAATAAAGTGTTTTAGTGTTTTTTTCCAGGTTTCAGAGTGTAATGTATGGACAGAAGGGGCAGGGCTAGAGAAATGGGGGGCAGGGCATGAGTTCTGGGATGCAGTCATTATGTTAATGAAGTATCAAAATATTTATTTGTACTAAATAAATAAATAACTAAATAAAAATGTACCAAAATAAAACTAAAAATAAAAGAAAATAAATACCTTAACTGAAATTTAAATAAAAGGTAACTTAAGCTAAAAATGTAACTAAGTACAATGAACCTAAATAAATCCTAAAAATCTAAATAGAATGTAATAAAATACAAAATATAAAAAAGTGATACAACTATAAACTGAAAATGTAAACAAACATTTAACTAAATAAAAATGTGACTACAAATAAAAACACAAAAAATGAAATTGAAAATGTATATAAAAAATCTAACTAAAACCAGAAATAAAAATCAAACAAAAAACTGTAACAAAATATCTTGATTTTTTTTACTCCATCTTCTATTTCTCAATTTCTTGTTTCTTTTCCATCAATTTCCTTTTTTCTTTTTTAATTCAATAACACCTGCTTTTTTGTTTTTCATTATTTTTCTTTCCATCATTGTTCTATCATTACTCTACATACATTTGCTTAAATAGATTTTAAAATGTATAAAAACTATAATAAAAATGAATGTATTATTTTTCCAAATATGTTAACATTCTTCACATTTTTAGAAAATGTTTGGGTTTTTTTGTCGTTTTACCACTTCAAACTATAGAATGCAAAAAAATGAACTAATTATAAAACTAATGAAAAAAAATCAAACAAAAACACAAAAACTAAAAATGTACATATATCAGTGAAATTCCCATAATGCAGCATTCTGTAGTGCTATTATTACTCTTATTCCCTTATTATCTTTTAGCGTCTTAGCTCACCTTGCTAACCTTTAGCACTGCTATAAATTTGATTTCTAAATGTTAAAAAATGTTCATAACAGCATACAACATGTCTATATAATTTTATTTTTATAATTGTATTTAATTTTTATGTTTGTATTTTATTTGTATTTAATTTTTTAAATATTGTCTACAATTTAAAATTGTAGTTTGTCATCATTTTGCTGCTCCAAAACTTCTAAAAAACTTCAGTTCAGTTTTCGGCTGGAATACAAACACAAACAAGCTGAGAATAATGCAAAAACAAGAAAGAAATCTTTATTTATTAATTACATATTTTACAGTTTTTTCTCCCACAAACTACAATATAAGAAACATAAATACAAAAAAATCCACACACAATTAGTTTTGAGTGAATGGAAGTTGCTTAGAAATAGGTGGGCGGAGCTTGTTGCTAGGGAAGGGGGCGCAGTCATGAAGCTTACAGCTGATTGGACGCAAAGTTTTTGTCAGTTTTCTTTGTTTTTTTCCTGCAAGAACAAAGACTTCCTGGAAAAAAATTAGAGCGATTGTGGGGGTGGGTGGGCAGGGCTCATGGGGTTCGACTCACAACCCAATGTAAAAATTCAGTTTGAAAACAAAACAATTGCATAGTTAATAATTTGATCCCATATTTTTTATCATTAGCATTGATTCCAGGTGACTCCCAGTGATTTAGCATTAGCATCAACACACATGGAGTCACATTCACTTAGCATTAAGCATAAAATAAATAAATACAATTTTTATGCATTTCTTAGTCTTAGTTAATTTCTTAGTCGTAATTAGCGGTTAGCTTAGCATCAAATGGAGCTTATAAATGCTCTGATTGGTCCGATAGAATGGCAACAAGATATTAATGGTTAAATACAAAGAACAGAAAAAGAACACATCTTTTGCAAACTGAACAACAAAAAGGAAAAAACGTTGAAAATGATGTTTAAAAATCAACGAATTGGACGACTGACGACGAATATTCTTTCAACAACTGTTGGGAAATTGCAAAATTTACCTAAATTAATTTTTTCAGATTGAAAAACACTATTTTTGTGATTATTTTTGGTATCGTGAATTTTAACAAATGTTCACACTTTTTCTTCTTTAAAAATCCCGTACAATTGTAAAAACATTTGTTTGAAACATTTCAAAATTTGTCAAAAATGTATGGAATTTTTAAATTCATCCCCAACAAAAAAGTTTTTTTTCCAATCTGAAAGATTTTGCAAATTTTATTTTTAGGATGATTATTATGCATCAAAAATCACAAATGTTAATGCTTTTCTCAACTTTAACTGTTGAAATTTTGAAATACTTAACTTTAATTTCCTACATTTGGATGATTTCAAAATTGTTTGGGTGATCGACAGCGACAGACTGGAGAGAGAGAGATTTGGCATTGTTTACCCTTTATGGGAAAATGGCGTTATGGGAGTTCTTTCATTTTAAAAAAATCTATCTGCTTTCAGAAAAAATCTACAAATCCTCTTTCTTTAATATTTCAACAAAAAGAATACATATTTCTATTAAGGTTAACATTGGTGGGCAAGTGACAGAATGAATGGAGAGAGATGGTCCATAATGTAACATTTGCCACTTTCTGCCCCGAGCCGCATGGGAAGAAGGGCACTGGGATAAGATGGAAAGAGAGAATTTTCATTTCTTTTTCTTTCATTTAACATTTTCACAAAATTTTATGATTCTCAACTTTTATCTGAATTTTGAGCATTCATATTTGTAAGATGAATATGGATCAGAATTGCAATTTAAATTTTTTTTGGAGGAAAATGTTTTAGGTTTTTTCCCAAAGACAAAAAAGTAAAAAAAAACACTTTGTTTTTCACTGAGAAAAATGTTTTCTTTGGACAATAGCGAATTTCACTGACTTTCTCTTATCTGACATTGAAATTAATTAATTAGAATAATTAAAATTCATTTTCTTTTCAAATTTAGCCAGATTTTTGTCAGAATTATGAAGCGAGAGTTTTCAGTGTCCATAATATAACATTGAATGGGTGAGAGACATTGGGATAAAATGGAGAGAGAAAAGAGAGAGGGCGAGAAACAGAGAACAAATGAATATACAGTTTTTTGTCTTTTTCGCACCTCCTTTCTCCTTTTTTCTCCTCCCCCTCTCTCAGCCAATCTCTCTCAGCCCTCTAAATTTCTAATTCTTGGACTTTCACTTGCTTTTTTCCTCCTTTTCCAGAAAAACTCCGCAAACTTCTCCCTTTTTGACAAAAAAACGTGACTTTCACCTCCTTTCTCCCTTTTCTCTCCTCCGTTCTCCTCTTTTTCTCCTCCCTCCATATTTCCAAATCTCTTTTCATCTCTTTTCTGAACTAAAATTTCACCAAAAACATTTTTTCTCCTCCTTCTCCGTCCCTCCATCTTTCCTCCTCTTTCTCCTCCTTTCCTGTCCAGAAAAACATTCAAAATAACTCCAATAATAACCCCCCAAAAAATCATCTTAGTGTCTTTCTGGTGCCTCCTTTCATCTCCTGTTTCTCCTTTCTCCTCCTCCTTGCTCTTCCCATCTCCTCCTCGCCTCTCGGCCAATCAGAGGCGAATGAGCTCCTCGCGCACTCTGATTTGCTGGATTTTGTCTTCCACCTCCTGTTATTCTCATTTTGTCTCCTCCTTTTCCAGAAAAACTCCTCAAATTTCTCAGTTTTTGGTGGAGGTATGTGTCAAAAATCAGTTTGTCTTTTTCTCGCCTCCTCCTTTCTCCTTTCACCTCCTCACTCCTCCTGCCTCCTCCTCTCCTCTCAGCCAATCAGAGGCGTCCGAGCGCCTCGCCCACTCTGATTCGCTGGCCCGGCCGCAGGTCGAAGGCGAAGTCGTGCGGCGCCTCGAACAGGAGAACGATGGTGGATCCCAGGTTGAACTCTCCCAGCGCCTCCCCTTTCTGCAAAGCCACGCCTCCTTTTGACGCGCTTCCTTCCTCTCCTTTGGCTCCGCCCCCTTCCTGGACGATAGCCTCGTTCTCAGCCTGGTTGCCATCGGTAACGTAGCTGCGGTCGTTGTAGGAGCCTTTGTTGTAGCGAGGAGCGTTGGTGTGGAGATCCTGAAAAGAGGTGGATAGGAGAGAGGAGGTGAAAAAAGGGGGGAGGAGGTGAAAACAGGAGGTGAAGGGAGGAGGCAGGAGGAGAAAAGAGGTGAAGAGGAGGTGAAAGGAAGACAGAAGAGGTGAAAAAGGGGGGAGGTGGTGAAAAGAGAAGGTACATTTTAGTGAGGGAGGAGGTGAAAATGAGAGGAGAAAAGAGGAGGTGAAAGTAGGAGAGGAGGTGAAGAAAAGGAGGTGCAAAGAGGAGGTGAAGGGAGGAGGAGAGAGGAGGTAAAATAAGGGGGGAGGATGTGAAAAGGAGGAGAAAAGAGAAACAGGAGGAGAAAATGATATCACAAAATAAAAAAACAAAATTAAGATTAAACTAAGTAACAACGACCAAACAGAACTCAGATGAGCCTGAGTTTCTGTTTCTAGACCACAGACAGTAAAGCATCAGCAGCCTGAAGCAGTGACATCACACTCTGATCCTCTCCACAGAATGAAGAAAGGCATTCCACCCGGATATTATTTTAAATTTTGGAATTATTAAGTCTTCACCTATTAAATATGTATTTGTCTGCTTTTCAAAAAGGCTCTTTTGGTAGAGATGCAGCTCGTTACTGTTAAAAACTTTACTGAATGCTGAATATTAAATTATTCTCTAAAACCTTTGCATGTAGACTAGAGAAATATTTATCAAGGGTTACCAAGGCTACACAGACAAACCGGAGGTCTTGTTTCTGCTAACTGGAGCTAGTCTGACCTGTGGAGGCGGGGGGGCACATGTGACGGATTTTAAAACAAATTACAAATTAATATTGAATTACTACAAAATAAAACCATAAAAAATGACACACACATCCTCCTGAATCTGCTCCTCATGTCCAAAATAAAAGTACTACAAAATAAAATGACTACAAAACAAAATGACTACAAATTAATATTAAACTACTACAAAATAAAACAAAAATTGAGACACCTCCTCCTGCACCTCCCACCTCCAAAATAACACTACTACAAAATAAAATGGCTACAAAACAAAATAAAATACCACAAAATAAAATGACTACAAATTAATATTAAATTACTAAAAAATAAAAAGAATTGACACACACCTCCTCCCACCTACAAAATAAAACGAGTACAAAATAAAGTATGACTACAAAAGAAAATGACTCCTCCTCCTGCGCCTCACCTGGTCAAAATAAACCCGGATGGAGCCGACGTTGGTGGCTCCCACCGCCGTCAGAGAGAAGAAGCCGTGCTGCCATTGGCCGGTGAGAGCGACGCGTTCGTTAAGACAGAAGAGCTCCTTCACCCAGCGAGCCACGCCCGGGTTCACCGACATCAACGAGCCTGAGGGGGGGGGGGTAGTTTTGTGGAATTTTTAAACATTTGGTGGAATGGTGGCTCATTTTGGTGGGAAAAACAAAAAAAAAGACAGAGGAGGTGAAAAAAGAGGTGAAAAGAGGGAAAAGAGGAGATTACGAGAAGTGAAAAAGAAAAACGAAAAAAGGAAAACACTAAAAAAGAAAAAAGGAGATAAAAGAACAAAAAATGCAAAAAGAAGGAAAAGGATAAAATGAGAAAAAAGTGAAAAAAGAAAGACGGAAAAGGAAAGGAAAAAAGAAAAACGTAGACAAAAAAGAAAAATGAGAAACTATGACTAAAAAAAGGAGAAAAAAGCAGAAAATATAAAAAAGAAGAAATAAAGCAGAAAAGGAATAAAGGGAGAAAAAAGAAAAAAATGGGAAAAAAAACAACAAAAAAGACGCTGAAAAAAGGAGAAAAAAGAGCAGACAAAAAAAACTAAAGAAAAACGAAAAAAAAAAAAAAAAATCCATATTAAGTCGAACCCAAACAGGAAGTGACATCACTCACCAGGAAAGTGTCGTCTATGCTCCACCTTCCAGTCTGTCGGCGAATGAAATCGATGATAATCTCCAGGAGCCAGATACACAACGCAGTGGAACAAATCATGAGAGGAGGAGGAGAGGAGGAGATCTCTAAAAGAGGAGGAGGAGGAGGCTGAGAGAGACAGAGAGAGAGAAAATGACAAGAATTAGAAACGGAGGGAGAAGAAAAAGGCAAGAAATTATAAAAGAAATGACAAAAAACATCAAAAAACACCAATAAACAAAAAATGTCAAAAACTGACAAAGACCAAAAAAACACAAAAAAAACATTAGACAGTAGGAATGAATGCAGAGAGAAAGAGTCTCATTTTATTTTTTTAACCTTTATTTAAGCAATCTCATCGAGACTGAGATCCGACCAAGACAGACAGCAGTTCAGTTAACAGACAGACAGACAGACAGACAGACAGCAGTTCAGTTAACAGACAGACAGACAGACAGCAGTTCAGTTAACAGACAGACAGACAGACAGACAGCAGTTCAGTTAACAGACAGACAGACAGACAGCAGTTCAGTTAACAGACAGACAGACAGACAGACAGACAGCAGTTCAGTTAACAGACAGACAGACAGACAGCAGTTCAGTTAACAGACAGACAGACAGACAGCAGTTCAGTTAACAGACAGACAGACAGACAGACAGACAGCAGTTCAGTTAACAGACAGACAGACAGACAGCAGTTCAGTTAACAGACAGACAGACAGACAGACAGCAGTTCAGTTAACAGACAGACAGACAGACAGACAGACAGACAGACAGCAGTTCAATTAACAGACAGACAGACAGACAGACAGCAGTTCAGTTAACAGACAGACAGACAGACAGACAGACAGACAGACAACATGCAGCACATTACAGACAAGAACAACCAAATCACATGAATGAACATCAGAAATCACACTGAGGCAACAATAACAGGCGAGTCAACAGAGTCCAGGAGCTCAGCGGGAACAGAGGAGCTAAACATCCACAACCTGACGCTCCTGCAGGTCCAACAGGCTGGATGGTCTATCTAAACATGGAGAAATGATCAAATCCACACAATCCAGATTAGTGCAGCGAGCCTCTAAACGAGCCGTTTGGACTTCCGTAACTTTGTGATGTCACAAAGGTTCGCTCATTATCATTTTTGTAAGAAATAATAGACTAACAAAGAGTTTTTTTCAAAGCGGTTGAGCGGTTGTCGTTGTTTATTACCGGAGAGTTTTAGTCTCTCTCTCTATATATATATATATATTCATTTGTAATGTCTCTCGCCCAAACCAAGTGACTCGTTTGTGAAGAAACAAGATTTTATGAGAAAAAAACTAAATTTTTGGCTGTTTTTGGGGTGAATTAAGATAAAATTAAGATACAATTAAGTCGGGCTGGGCGATATGGCCTAAAAATTATTTTTTTCTTAAAAACAAACTAAGTGTATGACAAGTATATGAAACAGCGTCTGTAATGTGTTTCCATCGGGGCTCCATGTCATGTGATGCCAGGGGAACATGATGCTGTCAGGTCTCTCTGCGTCTCTGAGCACCAACAGCTGTCCACCCTGCTGCCTGTCAGAGGCTGAAGACATCCTGCTGCCTGAAGACATCCTGCTGCCTGTCAGAGGCTGAAGACATCCTGCTGCCTGTCAGAGGCTGAAGACATCCTGCTGCCTGAAGACATCCTGCTGCCTGTCAGAGAGGCTGAAGACATCCTGCTGCCTGTCAGAGGCTGAAGACATCCTGCTGCCTGTCAGAGGCTGTAGACATCCTGCTGCTGCCTGTCAGAGGCTGGAGACATCCTGCTGCCTGTCAGAGGCTGAAGACATCCTGCTGCCTGAAGACATCCTGCTGCCTGTCAGAGAGGCTGAAGACATCCTGCTGCCTGTCAGAGGCTGAAGACATCCTGCTGCCTGTCAGAGGCTGAAGACATCCTGCTGCCTGTCAGAGAGGCTGAAGACATCCTGCTGCCTGTCAGAGGCTGAAGACATCCTGCTGCCTGTCAGAGAGGCTGAAGACATCCTGCTGCCTGTCAGAGGCTGAAGACATCCTGCTGCCTGTCAGAGGCTGAAGACATCCTGCTGCCTGAAGACATCCTGCTGCCTGTCAGAGAGGCTGAAGACATCCTGCTGCCTGTCAGAGAGGCTGAAGACATCCTGCTGCCTGTCAGAGGTTGAAGACATCCTGCTGCCTGTCAGAGAGGCTGAAGACATCCTGCTGCCTGTCAGAGAGGCTGAAGACATCCTGCTGCCTGTCAGAGAGGCTGAAGACATCCTGCTGCCTGTCAGAGAGGCTGAAGACATCCTGCTGCCTGTCAGAGGCTGAAGACATCCTGCTGCCTGTCAGAGGCTGGAGACATCCTGCTGCCTGTCAGAGGTTGAAGACATCCTGCTGCCTGTCAGAGAGGCTGAAGACATCCTGCTGCCTGTCAGAGAGGCTGAAGACATCCTGCTGCCTGTCAGAGAGGCTGAAGACATCCTGCTGCTGCCTGTCAGAGAGGCTGAAGACATCCTGCTGCCTGTCAGAGGCTGAAGACATCCTGCTGCCTGTCAGAGGCTGGAGACATCCTGCTGCCTGTCAGAGGCTGGAGACATCCTGCTGCCTGTCAGAGGTTGAAGACATCCTGCTGCCTGTCAGAGAGGCTGAAGACATCCTGCTGCCTGTCAGAGAGGCTGAAGACATCCTGCTGCTGCCTGTCAGAGAGGCTGAAGACATCCTGCTGCCTGTCAGAGGCTGGAGACATCCTGCTGCCTGTCAGAGGCTGGAGACATCCTGCTGCTGCCTGTCAGAGAGGCTGAAGACATCCTGCTGCCTGTCAGAGGCTGGAGACATCCTGCTGCCTGTCAGAGGCTGGAGACATCCTGCTGCTGCCTGTCAGAGAGGCTGAAGACATCCTGCTGCTGCCTGTCAGAGAGGCTGAAGACATCCTGCTGCCTGTCAGAGAGGCTGAAGACATCCTGCTGCCTGTCAGAGGCTGAAGACATCCTGCTGCCTGTCAGAGGCTGAAGACTAGGGCTGGGTATCGTTGAAACATTTTCGATACCAGTACCGGTACCGATACCTTGACTTCGATACCGGTTCCTGAACGATACTTTTTTCGGTACTTTACTCTCTCTGTAATAATAAAAATGTAATTTCAGCTGTAAAAAATAAGTCCAAATTTCTCAATTTCAACATTGTTATTTATTTAGAAAATTTTACACACCACACAAAATAAAACCCTAAAAATAAAATCCCTCTCCCTTTAACAATGAACGTGGTCACTGCCCTGTAGCATTCACTGACTCTCTGGCGGGGTAACGACGTCTTCTGCACCAGGGTGAAGGGTGTAAGCTCTGTGGCTCTCACTGTGACACGAGGGCGGGGTCAGAGTGGGACAGGGTGACCTGTCAATGAGCGCAAGAGTGTAAACAACACGACTCATGAGCTGATGATAGTGACAACGCTAGTAAAAACGCTAAGCTAACGTCAGCCAAGACAATGAAAAAAGCCCAGTTATCTCCAACAACAACTTATCCAACTAGCTAATTAATTACCTGAACATGTCGATGATTTCGGCGTCCGTGGAGGGTTCAACTTCTTCGGCGCTGGCTGCAGGCGTGTTGCTAACGTTAGCTGCAGCTGCTGCGGGGGACTTGGCTAGACTAGGCTATCAAATACAGTAGGATACACTCTTCAGCTTTTAGAAATATTTTGTGTTTGACCAGGCGTTTCCTCAGGTCAGACGTGTTCCCATGGCCAGCTTTGCATTTCGCATCACAAACATTGCAGCGAGCGTTGTCTGCGTCAAGTTTTGAAAGTGTAACCACACTTGGGGCCGCTTTCGGCTCACCATCGCCCTGACAACAAGCAACAAGCTGCAGGGGTGACGTAATCTCGCTCTCAGAGTCTCGCTCTCTCTCTCTTTCTCTCTACTCGCTCACCCAGATGCGCTCTCAGGTACCGAAATTTGGCACCGATTGATTTTACGTGAATCGGTACTCGGTAGTACCGACGTAATTCGGTCGGTGCCATAAAAGTATCGAAGTTCGGTACCCAGCCCTACTGAAGACATCCTGCTTCTGCCTGTCAGAGAGGCTGAAGACATCCTGCTGCCTGTCAGAGGCTGAAGACATCCTGCTGCCTGTCAGAGAGGCTGAAGACATCCTGCTGCCTGTCAGAGAGGCTGAAGACATCCTGCTGCTGCCTGTCAGAGAGCCTGAAGACATCCTGCTGCCTGTCAGAGGCTGGAGACATCCTGCTGCTGCCTGTCAGAGAGGCTGAAGACATCCTGCTGCCTGTCAGAGAGCCTGAAGACATCCTGCTGCCTGTCAGAGGCTGGAGACATCCTGCTGCTGCCTGTCAGAGAGGCTGAAGACATCCTGCTGCCTGTCAGAGAGGCTGAAGACATCCTGCTGCCTGTCAGAGGCTGAAGACATCCTGCTGCTGCCTGTCAGAGAGGTTGAAGACATCCTGCTGCCTGTCAGAGGCTGAAGACATCCTGCTGCCTGTCAGAGAGGCTGAAGACATCCTGCTTCTGCCTGTCAGAGAGCCTGAAGACATCCTGCTGCCTGTCAGAGGCTGGAGACATCCTGCTGCTGCCTGTCAGAGAGGTTGAAGACATCCTGCTGCCTGTCAGAGGCTGAAGACATCCTGCTGCCTGTCAGAGAGGCTGAAGACATCCTGCTTCTGCCTGTCAGAGAGCCTGAAGACATCCTGCTGCCTGTCAGAGGCTGGAGACATCCTGCTGCTGCCTGTCAGAGAGGCTGAAGACATCCTGCTGCCTGTCAGAGGCTGGAGACATCCTGCTGCTGCCTGTCAGAGAGGCTGAAGACATCCTGCTGCCTGTCAGAGGCTGAAGACATCCTGCTGCCTGTCAGAGGCTGGAGACATCCTGCTGCTGCCTGTCAGAGAGGCTGAAGACATCCTGCTGCCTGTCAGAGAGGCCGGAGACATCCTGCTGCCTGTCAGAGAGGCTGGAGACATCCTGCTGCCTGTCAGAGAGGCTGGAGACATCCTGCTGCCTGTCAGAGGCTGAAGACATCCTGCTGCTGCCTGTCAGAGAGGCTGAAGACATCCTGCTGCCTGTCAGAGAGGCTGGAGACATCCTGCTGCCTGTCAGAGAGGCTGGAGACATCCTGCTGCCTGTCAGAGGCTGAAGACATCCTGCTGCTGCCTGTCAGAGGCTGGAGACATCCTGCTGCTGCCTGTCAGAGAGGCTGAAGACATCCTGCTGCCTGTCAGAGGCTGAAGACATCCTGCTGCCTGTCAGAGGCTGGAGACATCCTGCTGCTGCCTGTCAGAGGCTGGAGACATCCTGCTGCTGCCTGTCAGAGAGGCTGAAGACATCCTGCTGCCTGTCAGAGGCTGAAGACATCCTGCTGCCTGTCAGAGGCTGGAGACATCCTGCTGCCTGTCAGAGAGGCTGAAGACATCCTGCTGCTGCCTGTCAGAGAGGCTGAAGACATCCTGCTGCCTGTCAGAGAGGCCGGAGACATCCTGCTGCCTGTCAGAGAGGCCGGAGACATCCTGCTGCCTGTCAGAGAGGCTGGAGACATCCTGCTGCCTGTCAGAGGCTGAAGACATCCTGCTGCTGCCTGTCAGAGAGGCTGAAGACATCCTGCTGCCTGTCAGAGAGGCTGAAGACATCCTGCTGCCTGTCAGAGGCTGGAGACATCCTGCTGCTGCCTGTCAGAGAGGCTGAAGACATCCTGCTGCCTGTCAGAGAGGCTGGAGACATCCTGCTGCCTGTCAGAGAGGCTGGAGACATCCTGCTGCCTGTCAGAGGCTGAAGACATCCTGCTGCTGCCTGTCAGAGAGGTTGAAGACATCCTGCTGCCTGTCAGAGGCTGAAGACATCCTGCTGCTGCCTGTCAGAGAGGTTGAAGACATCCTGCTGCCTGTCAGAGGCTGAAGACATCCTGCTGCCTGTCAGAGGCTGAAGACATCCTGCTGCCTGTCAGAGGCTGAAGACATCCTGCTGCTGCCTGTCAGAGAGGTTGAAGACATCCTGCTGCCTGTCAGAGGCTGAAGACATCCTGCTGCCTGTCAGAGAGGCTGAAGACATCCTGCTTCTGCCTGTCAGAGAGCCTGAAGACATCCTGCTGCCTGTCAGAGGCTGGAGACATCCTGCTGCTGCCTGTCAGAGAGGCTGAAGACATCCTGCTGCCTGTCAGAGAGGCTAAAGACATCCTGCTGCTGCCTGTCAGAGAGGCTGAAGACATCCTGCTGCCTGTCAGAGGCTGAAGACATCCTGCTGCCTGTCAGAGGCTGGAGACATCCTGCTGCTGCCTGTCAGAGAGGCTGAAGACATCCTGCTGCCTGTCAGAGAGGCTGGAGACATCCTGCTGCCTGTCAGAGAGGCTGGAGACATCCTGCTGCCTGTCAGAGAGGCTGGAGACATCCTGCTGCCTGTCAGAGGCTGAAGACATCCTCCTGCTGCCTGTCAGAGAGGTTGAAGACATCCTGCTGCCTGTCAGAGGCTGAAGACATCCTGATTCTGCCTGTCAGAGAGCCTGAAGACATCCTGCTGCCTGTCAGAGGCTGAAGACATCCTGCTGCCTGTCAGAGGCTGGAGACATCCTGCTGCTGCCTGTCAGAGAGGCTGAAGACATCCTGCTGCTGCCTGTCAGAGAGGCTGAAGACATCCTGCTGCCTGTCAGAGGCTGGAGACATCCTGCTGCTGCCTGTCAGAGAGGCTGAAGACATCCTGCTGCTGCCTGTCAGAGAGGCTGAAGACATCCTGCTGCCTGTCAGAGGCTGGAGACATCCTGCTGCTGCCTGTCAGAGAGGCTGAAGACATCCTGCTGCTGTCTTCAGCTGCCAGACTTCAGACAAACAGACGGCGCTTCGCTCGGCTTCAGACGTCACAAAACTGAACCTCGTCCAAACGCTCCTCACCTGGAGCTGTGCTGCTGTCTGGACACTGTGTGTGTGTGTGTGTGTGGGGGGGGGGGGGGGGGGGGAACCTCGCCGGGCGTTATCGCCTGCAGAAGCTCAGGGGAGCGGTGAGGCCGACTGACAGAGATCTGTGCCGTATTTACCCAGGTAAGGATCTGAGGCTGAGGATCTGAGGCTGAGGATCTGAGGCTGAGGATCTGAGCCTGAGGATCTGAGCCTGAGGATCTGAGCACTGCTCAGGTTCAAAGTGATCAGTAAAATCTTAAAATCAATTCTTAACTGAACAGGGAGCCAGTGGAGAAAAGCCGGGATTGGGGCGATGTGATGTCATCTGTTAGAACAGTAAGACATATATATATATATATATATATATATATATATATATATATATATATATATATATATATATATGTATAGAGAGAGAGAGAAAGAGAGAGAGAGAGACAGAGAGAGCCCGCCCCCAGCCATGCAGGACAGCCAATAGGGAGATGGTGTGCCGTGACATTTCCTCCCTCCATAAACAAAAAAAACAAACTTGACACTAGACTAACATTTAATGATCCTTATTTACAAGGTTTTTTTTTCCTTTCTCGTTTTCAAAAAACTTTATCACTTTTCCTATTTTCCATGTAAAATACTTACTAAGCCTACTCAAAGCTAAAGGAGAAAATTCCTCACAAGGGTCTACGATCCATCATGTAGGCTAACCCAAAAAAAAAAAACAGGAATAAAAAGGAGAAGAAAAACAAGGTGAAGAAAGGAGAAAAGGAGGTAGCAAAAGTAAAAAACAGGAGAAAAACGAGTAAACAATGAAAAGAAACTGAAAAAAAAAAGTAAAGAACGAGGAGGAGGAGAGGAAAAAGAGGAGGAGTAAAGAGGAGGTGAAGGAGAAGACTCACAGTTAGAGTGTGGACCCAGGAAGCTCTCCAGACTGTAGGTGACTCCCTTCACCTGCTCCACCTCGCTGTTCACCACTCTGCCAAAGTGGAGGATCTTCCCGTCAGCCGGGCTTATCTACATACAAACAAAGATAGGAGAAATACTGACTGAACGTTTACATTAAAAAAACACTTAGAACACTGAGTGGAATGTCTCAAATATCAAAACAAAGTGGAACATCTTCTCTTTGACCAGACTGACTGAAAAAAGGGAAAAAATAGATAGGTGAAAATTGCAAAAGAAGTAAAAATAAGTGTGCCAAAAATAAAAAAAAAGGAAGCTGAAAACAAACAAAAAAGAAAACAAACATTCAAAAGTAGTAGTATTCAAAATGCAAAAAAGCAAAAAAGAAGCAGACAAACAAAAAATTGCAAAAAACAAAAATAGAGGAAAAAAGCAAAAACAACCATTGCAAAAATCACAAAAAAAAACAGCAAAAAAAGGAAAAAAATTGAAAAGAAAATGCAAATTTGCAAAAGAACAAAGCAGAAAAAAATGCAAAAAAACGCAAAATAAAATGCAAAAAAGTGAAAAATGATAAAGTATGGATGAGTGTTACAGGAGGAGGAGCAGAGGAGGAAGAGGAGGAGAGGAGGAGAAGAAGAGGAGTTACCAGGCAGGAGGAGGAGCAGAGTGGTCTGGCTGCAGGTTTCAGTTTCCTTCTGAAAAACTCTCCCAGGTTCCTGTAGTGATGCAGATCCTCCACCGCTGCTTCCTATTGGACCAGACACAAACAGGAAATGCTCACACATTGGTCCAGAGAGAGAGAGAGCGAGAGAGAGAGAGAGGGAGAGGGAGAGGGAGAGAGAGAGGGAGAGAGAGGGAGGGAGAGGGAGGGAGAGAGAGAGAGGGAGAGGGAGAGGGAGAGGGAGAGGGAGAGGGAGAGAGAGAGAGAGACAGACAGAGGAGAGACTCACTGGAGGAGACACCCAGAGAGAGACTGCTTGGAATACCTACCAAAAACACCCAACTAACTCTAACCACACAGCCTCTACTGACAAAACTGAAACAAACAGAAAAAACACCAGTAGAATATTTTCACTGTTGGCAAAAATAAATCAAACTTATAAACAAAACTAAATGTTTCCAAAACCTTAAAACAAATTACAATTTGGCCCAAATCTGATCAGGATCAGACAGCCAGACAGAGGAAGCTGCTGACCATGTACAGGAGAGACCAGCTAGCGGGGAGAGACCAGCAGCTAGCTATAGAGACAGGCAGGAGAGACCAGCAGCTAGCTGTAGAGAAGAGACGGGCAGGAGAGACCAGCAGCTAGCTGTAGAGAAGAGACGGGCAGGAGAGACCAGCGGCTAGCTGTAGAGAAGAGACTGGCAGGAGAGACCAGCGGCTAGCTGTAGAGAAGAGACGGGCAGGAGAGACCAGCGGCTAGCTGTAGAGAAGAGACGGGCAGGAGAGACCAGCAGCTAGCTGTAGAGACGGGCAGGAGAGACCAGCAGCTATAGAGACGGGCAGGAGAGACCAGCAGCTAGCTGTAGAGAAGAGACGGGCAGGAGAGACCAGCAGCTAGCTGTAGAGACGGTCAGGAGAGACCAGCAGCTATAGAGACAGGCAGGAGAGACCAGCAGCTAGCTGTAGAGACGGGCAGGAGAGACCAGCAGCTGTAGAGACGGGCAGGAGAGAACAGCAGCTATAGAGACAGGCAGGAGAGACCAGCAGCTAGCTGTAGAGACGGCAGAGAGACCAGCAGCTAGCTGTAGAGACGGGCAGGAGAGACCAGCAGCTAGCTGTAGAGAAGAGACGGGCAGGAGAGACCAGCAGCTAGCTGTAGAAAAGAGACTGGCAGGAGAGACAGCAGCTAGCTGTAGAGACGGGCAGGAGAGACCAGCAGCTAGCTGTAGAGAAGGGCAGGAGAGACCAGCAGCTAGCTGTAGACGGGCAGGAGAAACCAGCAGCTAGCTGTAGAGACAGGCAGGAGAGACCAGCAGCTAGCTGTAGAGACAGGCAGGAGAGACCAGCAGCTAGCTGTAGAGACAGGCAGGAGAGACCAGCAGCTATAGAGACGGGCAGGAGAGACCAGCAGCTAGCTGTAGAGACAGGCAGGAGAGACCAGCAGCTAGCTGTAGAGACAGGCAGGAGAGACCAGCAGCTAGCTGTAGAGACAGGCAGGAGAGACCAGCAGCTAGCTGTAGAGACAGGCAGGAGAGACCAGCAGCTATAGAGACGGGCAGGAGAGACCAGCAGCTAGCTGTAGAGACAGGCAGGAGAGACCAGCAGCTAGCTGTAGAGACAGGCAGGAGAGACCAGCAGCTAGCTGTAGAGACGGGCAGGAGAGACCAGCAGCTAGCTGTAGAGACGGGCAGGAGAGACCAGCAGTACACATCAGGAACACAGAGCTCACAATAGAGAACTTTCAAAATCTCAGCATCAACAAAAAAATGTTTCTCCTGCTTGGAGAAAATGTTGAAACAGTAGAACTCTGTGCTCAGTATGTGATGTCATGGTGATGTCATGAGGATGTCATGATGATGTCATGATGATGTCATGATGATGTCATGCCATAGTCTAAGAAACACATCAACTCTGTAAACTCTTTCTTTAACTTTGCTTTTTTTGTGATCATCACTGTCACTGTTGTTACTGTCCAGAAATATTCTGTGATGAATCTTTATATTTAATATGCAGTTTATGAGACGCCAACCTGATCAGAGGTCAGTGAGACTGTTGACGTCTCCTCAGATAAAGCAGGAGGATCTGCTGCAGCTTCACATCCTGAGGTCAGATACGGTCAGGCTGCCGTTCGGTCGCTCAAGCTACAGGATCACTGAGGCGGCAGCCAATCACAGGCCAGTCACATGACCAGTCAGGTTCCCGCTCTCTTTAAGAAATCATTTTCCAGGAGGTTTCTTGACAGTTCAGGACAGCAGCTGCTCACAAACGCTCATATCATTTACCGGTAGGCCAAGTGTTGACACATTTAACCCCAGTTTATTCCTCCTTTTTTAATGATGCAGGGTTCATGATGAAGAGTCTCAGGTTCATGATGAAGAGTCTCAGGTTCATGATGAAGAGTCTCAGGTTCATGATGAAGAGTCTCAGGTTCATGATGAAGAGTCTCAGGTTCATGATGAAGAGTCTCAGGTTCATGATGAAGAGTCTCAGGTTCATGATGAAGAGTCTCAGGTTCATGATGAAGAGTCTCAGGTTCATGATGAAGAGTCTCAGGTTCATGATGAACCTGTT